>NC_090736.1:91951020-91998520 GCF_036898095.1 Palaemon carinicauda
CTCTTGTCTTTGTGTGATTTCGCCTGGGACTCTAATCCCGAGGTCGTTAAGAGAATCCAGACATTAATGTATCAAAAAAAAAATATATATATGGCTTATTTGAATATGAAAAACACGTAAAAATGTGCAAAATTTATCGTTAATTGAATGCCAAGTAACAAACTACCAATTAGCTACGATGATGAAGATGGGTTGATTTCAATTCTAAGTAAAAAATACCTGAATTCGACAGGTATAAGTACAGAAGAATTGTCATTGTCTTTTATCTTTCTTCGTGGCCAAGTGGGTTAATTACTGTCTGTACAAGCTTGCCGACCAGGGTTCGATTCCCGGACGGAGCCAAGCTCTTGTCTTTGTGTGATTTAAACCTGGGGCTCTGATCCCGAGGTCGTTAAGAGAACCCAGACATTAATGTATCAAAAAAAAAATATATATGGCTTATTTGAATATGAAAAACACGTAAAAATGTGCAAAATTTATCATTAATTGAATGCCAAGTAAAAAACTACCAATTAGCTACGATGGTGAAGATGGGTTGATTTCAATTCTAAATACAAAATACCTGAATTCGACAGGTAAAAGTACAGAAGAATTGTCATTGACTTTTATCTTTCTTCATGGCCAAGTGGGTTAGTCACTGTCTGTACAAGCTTGCCAACCAGGGTTCGATTCCCGGCCGGAGCTAAGCTCTTGTCTTTGTGTGATTTCGCCTGGGGCTCTGATCCCGAGGTCGTTAAGAGAATCCAGACATTAATGTATCAAAAATATATATGGCTTATTTGAATATGAAAAACACGTAAAAATGTGCAAAATTTATCATTAATTGAATGCCAAGTAACAAACTACCAATTAGCTACGATGGTGAAGATGGGTTGATTTCAATTCTAAGTACAAAATACCTGAATTCGACAGGTATAAGTACAGAAGAATTGTCATTGACTTTTATCTTTCTTCGTGTCCAAGTGAGTTAGTCACTGTCTGTACAAGCTTGCCGACCAGGGTTCGATTCCCGGCCGGAGCCAAGCTCTTGTCTTTGTATGATTTCGCCTGGGGCTCTGATCCCGAGGTCGTTAAGAGAATCCAGACATTAATGTATCAAAAAAAATATATATGGCTTATTTGAATATGAAAAACACGTAAAAATTTGCAAAATTTATCATTAATTGAATGCCAAGTAACAAACTACCAATTAGCTACGATGGTGAAGATGGGTTGATTTCAATTCTAAGTACAAAATACCTGAATTCGACAGGTATAAGTACAGAAGAATTGTCATTGACTTTTATCTTTCTTCGTGGCCAAGTGGCTTAGTCACTGTCTGTACAAGCTTGCTGACCAGGGTTCGATTCCCGGACGGAGCCAAGCTCTTGTCTTTGTGTTATTTCGCCTGGGGCTCTGATCCCGAGGTCGTTAAGAGAATCCAGACATTAATGTATCAAAAAAAATATATATGGCTTATTTGAATATGAAAAACACGTAAAAATGTGCAAAATTTATCATTAATTGAATGCCAAGTAACAAACTACCAATTAGCTACGATGGTGAAGATGGGTTGATTTCAATTCTAAGTACAAAATACCTGAATTCGACAGGTATAAGTACAGAAGAATTGTCATTGACTTTTATCTTTCTTCGTGGCCAAGTGGCTTAGTCACTGTCTGTACAAGCTTGCCGACCAGGGTTCGATTCCCGGACGGAGCCAAGCTCTTGTCTTTGTGTTATTTCGCCTGGGGCTCTGATCCCGAGGTCGTTAAGAGAATCCAGACATTAATGTATCAAAAAAAAATTATATATGGTTTATTTGAATATGAAAAACACGTAAAAATGTGCAAAATTTATCATTAATTGAATGCCAAGTAAAAAATTACCAATAAGCTACGATGGTGAAGATGGGTTGATTTCAATTCTAAGTACAAAATACCTGAATTCGACAAGTATAAGTACAGAAGAATTGTCATTGACTTTTATCTTTCTTCGTGGCCAAGTGGGTTAGTCACTGTCTGTACAAGCTTGCCGACAAGGGTTCGATTCCCGGCCGGAGCCAAGCTCTTGTCTTTGTGTGATTTCGCCTGGGACTCTGATCACGAGGTCGTTCAGAGAATCCAGACATTAATGTATCAAAAAAAAAATATATATGGCTTATTTGAATATGAAAAACATGTAAAAATGTGCAAAATTTATCATTAATTGAATGCCAAGTAACAAACTACTAATTATCTACGATGGTGAAGATGGGTTGATTTCAATTCTAAGTACAAAATACCTGAATTCCTCAGGTATAAGTACAGAAGAATTGTCATTGACTTTTATCTTTCTTCGTGGCCAAGTGGGTTAGTCACTGTCTGTACAAGTTGGCCGACCAGAGTTCGATTCCCAGCCGGAGCCAAGCTCTTGTCTTTGTGTGATTTCGCCTGGGGCTCTGATCCCGAGGTCGTTAAGAGAATCCAGACATTAATGTATCAAAAAAAAAATATATATATGGCTTATTTGAATATGAAAAACACGTACAAATTTGCAAAATTTATCATTAATTGAATGCCAAGTAACAAACTACCAATTAGCTACGATGGTGAAGATGGGTTGATTTCAATTCTAAGTACAAAATACCTGAATTCGACAGGTATAAGTACAGAAGAATTGTCATTGACTTTTATCTTTCTTCTTGGCCAAGTGGGTTAGTCACTGTCTGTACAAGGTTGCCGACCAGGGTTCGATTCCCGGACGGAGCCAAGCTCTTGCCTTTGTATGTTTTCGCATGGGGCTCTGATCCCGAGGTCGTTAAGAGAATCCAGATTTCAATGTATCTAAAAAAAAAAATATATGGCTTATGTGAATATGAAAAACACGTAAAAATTTGCAAAATTTATCATTAATTGAATGCCAAGTAACAAACTACCAATTAGCTACGATGGTGAAGATGGGTTGATTTCAATTCTAAATACAAAATACCTGAATTCGACAGGTAAAAGTACAGAAGAATTGTCATTGACTTTTATCTTTCTTCATGGCCAAGTGGGTTAGTCACTGTCTGTACAAGCTTGCCAACCAGGGTTCGATTCCCGGCCGGAGCTAAGCTCTTGTCTTTGTGTGATTTCGCCTGGGGCTCTGATCCCGAGGTCGTTAAGAGAATCCAGACATTAATGTATCAAAAATATATATGGCTTATTTGAATATGAAAAACACGTAAAAATGTGCAAAATTTATCATTAATTGAATGCCAAGTAACAAACTACCAATTAGCTACGATGGTGAAGATGGGTTGATTTCAATTTTAAGTACAAAATACCTGAATTCGACAGGTATAAGTACAGAAGAATTGTCATTGACTTTTATCTTTCTTCGTGTCCAAGTGAGTTAGTCACTGTCTGTACAAGCTTGCCGACCAGGGTTCGATTCCCGGCCGGAGCCAAGCTCTTGTCTTTGTATGATTTCGCCTGGGGCTCTGATCCCGAGGTCGTTAAGAGAATCCAGACATTAATGTATCAAAAAAAATATATATGGCTTAGTTGAATATGAAAAACACGTAAAAATGTGCAAAATTTATCATTAATTGAATGCCAAGTAACAAACTACCAATTAGCTACGATGGTGAAGATGGGTTGATTTCAATTCTAAGTACAAAATACCTGAATTCGACAGGTATAAGTACAGAAGAATTGTCATTGACTTTTATCTTTCTTCGTGGCCAAGTGGCTTAGTCACTGTCTGTACAAGCTTGCCGACCAGGGTTCGATTCCCGGACGGAGCCAAGCTCTTGTCTTTGTGTTATTTCGCCTGGGGCTCTGATCCCGAGGTCGTTAAGAGAATCCAGACATTAATGTATCAAAAAAAAAATTATATATGGCTTATTTGAATATGAAAAACACGTAAAAATGTGCAAAATTTATCATTAATTGAATGCCAAGTAACAAACTACCAATAAGCTACGATGGTGAAGATGGGTTGATTTCAATTCTAAGTACAAAATACCTGAATTCAACAAGTATAAGTACAGAAGAATTGTCATTGACTTTTATCTTTCTTCGTGGCCAATTGGGTTAGTCACTGTCTGTACAAGCTTGCCGACCAGGGTTCGATTCCCGGCCGGAGCCAAGCTCTTGTCTTTGTGTGATTTCGCCTGGGACTCTGATCCCGAGGTCGTTCAGAGAATCCAGACATTAATGTATAAAAAAAAAAATATATATGGCTTATTTGAATATGAAAAACACGTAGAAATGTGCAAAATTTATCATTAATTGAATGCCAAGTAACAAACTACTAATTAGCTACGATGGTGAAGATGGGTTGATTTCAATTGTAAGTACAAAATACCTGAATTCGACAGGTATAAGTACAGAAGAATTGTCATTGACTTTTATCTTTCTTCGTGGCCAAGTGGGTTAGTCACTGTCTGTACAAGTTTGCCGACCAGAGTTCGATTCCCAGCCGGAGCCAAGCTCTTTTCTTTGTGTGATTTCGCCTGGGGCTCTGATCCCGAGGTCGTTAAGAGAATCCAGACATTAATGTATCAAAAAAAAAATATATATATGGCTTATTTGAATATGAAAAACACGTACAAATTTGCAAAATTTATCATTAATTGAATGCCAAGTAACAAACTACCAATTAGCTACGATGGTGAAGATGGGTTGATTTCAATTCTAAGTACAAAATACCTGAATTCGACCGGTATAAGTACAGAAGAATTGTCATTGACTTTTATCTTTCTTTGTGGCCAAGTGGGTTAGTCACTGTGTGTACAAGCTTGCCGACCAGGGTTCGATTCCCGGCCGGAGCCAAGCTCTTGTCTTTGTGTGATTTCGCCTGGGGCTCTGATCCCGAGGTCGTTAAGAGAATCCAGACATTAATGTATATAAAAAAAATATATATGGCTTATTTGAATATGAAAAACATGTAAAAATTTGCAAAATTTATCATTAATTGAATGCCAAGTAACAAACTACCAATTAGCTACGATGGTGAAGATGGGTTGATTTCAATTCTAAGTACAAAATACCTGAATTCGACAGGTATAAGTACAGAAGAATTGTAATTGACTTTTATCTTTCTTCGTGGCCAAGTGGGTTAGTCACTGCCTGTACAAGCTTGCCGACCAGGGTTCAATTCCCGGCCGGAGCCAAGCTCTTGTCTTTGTATGATTTCGCCTGGGACTCTGATCCCGAGGTCGTTAAGAGAATCCAGACATTAATGTATCAAAAAAAGATATATATATGGCTTATTTGAATATGAAAAACACGTAAAAATGTGCAAAATTTATCGTTAATTGAATGCCAAATAACAAACTACCAATTAGCTACGATGATGAAGATGGGTTGATTTCAATTCTAAGTAAAAACTACCTGAATTCGACAGGTATAAGTACAGAAGAATTGTCATTGTCTTTTATCTTTCTTCGTGGCCAAGTGGGTTAATTACTGTCTGTACAAGCTTGCCGACCAGGGTTCGATTCCCTGCCGGAGCCAAGCTCTTGTCTTTGTGTGATTTAAACCTCGGGCTCTGATCCCGAGGTCGTTAAGAGAACCCAGACATTAATGTATCAAAAAAAAAAATATATATGGCTTATTTGAATATGAAAAACACGTAAAAATGTGCAAAATTTATCATTAATTGAATGCCAAGTAAAAAACTACCAATTAGCTACGATGGTGAAGATGGGTTGATTTCAATTCTAAATACAAAATACCTGAATTCGACAGGTAAAAGTACAGAAGAATTGTCATTGACTTTTATCTTTCTTCATGGCCAAGTGGGTTAGTCACTGTCTGTACAAGCTTGCCAACCAGGGTTCGATTCCCGGCCGGAGCTAAGCTCTTGTCTTTGTGTGATTTCGCCTGGGGCTCTGATCCCGAGGTCGTTAAGAGAATCCAGACATTAATGTATCAAAAATATATATGGCTTATTTGAATATGAAAAACACGTAAAAATGTGCAAAATTTAACATTAATTGAATGCCAAGTAACAAACTACCAATTAGCTACGATGGTGAAGATGGGTTGATTTCAATTCTAAGTACAAAATACCTGAATTCGACAGGTATAAGTACAGAAGAATTGTCATTGACTTTTATCTTTCTTCGTGTCCAAGTGAGTTAGTCACTGTCTGTACAAGCTTGCCGACCAGGGTTCGATTCCCGGCCGGAGCCAAGCTCTTGTCTTTGTATGATTTCGCCTGGGGCTCTGATCCCGAGGTCGTTAAGAGAATCCAGACATTAATGTATATAAAAAAAATATATATGGCTTATTTGAATATGAAAAACACGTAAAAATTTGCAAAATTTATCATTAATTGAATGCCAAGTAACAAACTACCAATTAGCTACGATGGTGAAGATGGGTTGATTTCAATTCTAAGTACAAAATACCTGAATTCGACAGGTATGAGTACAGAAGAATTGTCATTGACTTTTATCTTTCTTCGTGGCCAAGTGGGTTAGTCACTGCCTGTACAAGCTTGCCGACCAGGGTTCGATTCCCTGCCGGAGCCAAGCTCTTGTCTTTGTGTGATTTCGCCTGGGACTCTGATCCCGAGGTCGTTAAGAGAATCCAGACATTAATGTATCAAAAAAAAAATATATATATGGCTTATTTGAATATGAAAAACACGTAAAAATGTGCAAAATTTATCGTTAATTGAATGCCAAGTAACAAACTACCAATTAGCTACGATGATGAAGATGGGTTGATTTCAATTCTAAGTAAAAAACACCTGAATTCGACAGGTATAAGTACAGAAGAATTGTCATTGTCTTTTATCTTTCTTCGTGGCCAAGTGGGTTAATTACTGTCTGTACAAGCTTGCCGACCAGGGTTCGATTCCCGGACGGAGCCAAGCTCTTGTCTTTGTGTGATTTAAACCTGGGGCTCTGATCCCGAGGTCATTAAGAGAACCCAGACATTAATGTATATAAAAAAAAATATATATGGCTTATTTGAATATGAAAAACAGGTAAAAATGTGCAAAATTTATCATTAATTGAATGCCAAGTAACAAACTACCAATTAGCTACGATGGTGAAGATGGGTTGATTTCAATTCTAAATACAAAATACCTGAATTCGACAGGTAAAAGTACAGAAGAAGTGTCATTGACTTTTATCTTTCTTCATGGCCAATTGGGTTAGTCACTGTCTGTACAAGCTTGCCAACCAGGGTTCGATTCCCGGCCGGAGCTAAGCTCTTGTCTTTGTGTGATTTCGCCTGGGGCTCTGATCCCGAGGTCGTTAAGAGAATCCAGACATTAATGTATCAAAAATATATATGGCTTATTTAAATATGAAAAACACGTAAAAATGTGCAAAATTTATCATTAATTGAATGCCAAGTAACAAACTACCAATTAGCTACGATGGTGAAGATGGGTTGATTTCAATTCTAAGTACAAAATACCTGAATTCGACAGGTATAAGTACAGAAGAATTGTCATTGACTTTTATCTTTCTTCGTGTCCAAGTGAGTTAGTCACTGTCTGTACAAGCTTGCCGACCAGGGTTCGATTCCCGGACGGAGCCAAGCTCTTGTCTTTGTATGATTTCGCCTGGGGCTCTGATCCCGAGGTCGTTAAGAGAATCCAGACATTAATGTATCAAAAAAAATATATATGGCTTATTTGAATATGAAAAACACGTAAAAATGTGCAAAATTTATCATTAATTGAATGCCAAGTAACAAACTACCAATTAGCTACGATGGTGAAGATGGGTTGATTTCAATTCTAAGTACAAAATACCTGAATTCGACAGGTATAAGTACAGAAGAATTGTCATTGACTTTTATCTTTCTTCGTGGCCAAGTGGCTTAGTCACTGTCTGTACAAGCTTGCCGACCAGGGTTCGATTCCCGGAAGGAGCCAAGCTCTTGTCTTTGTGTTATTTCGCCTGGGGCTCTGATCCCGAGGTCGTTAAGAGAATCCAGACATTAATGTATCAAAAAAAAATTATATATGGTTTATTTGAATATGAAAAACACGTAAAAATGTGCAAAATTTATCATTAATTGAATGCCAAGTAAAAAATTACCAATAAGCTACGATGGTGAAGATGGGTTGATTTCAATTCTAAGTACAAAATACCTGAATTCGACAAGTATAAGTACAGAAGAATTGTCATTGACTTTTATCTTTCTTCGTGGCCAAGTGGGTTAATTACTGTCTGTACAAGCTTGCCGACCAGGGTTCGATTCCCGGCCGGAGCCAAGCTCTTGTCTTTGTGTGATTTCGCCTGGGACTCTGATCCCGAGGTCGTTCAGAGAATCCAGACATTAATGTATCAAAAAAAAAAATATATATGGCTTATTTGAATATGAAAAACATGTAAAAATGTGCAAAATTTATCATTAATTGAATGCCAAGTAACAAACTACTAATTATCTACGATGGTGAAGATGGGTTGATTTCAATTCTAAGTACAAAATACCTGAATTCGACAGGTATAAGTACAGAAGAATTGTCATTGACTTTTATCTTTCTTCGTGGCCAAGTGGGTTAGTCACTGTCTGTACAAGTTGGCCGACCAGAGTTCGATTCCCAGACGGAGCCAAGCTCTTGTCTTTGTGTGATTTCGCCTGGGGCTCTGATCCCGAGGTCGTTAAGAGAATCCAGACATTAATGTATCAAAAAAAAATATATATATGGCTTATTTGAATATGAAAAACACGTACAAATTTGCAAAATTTATCATTAATCGAATGCCAAGTAACAAACTACCAATTAGCTACGATGGTGAAGATGGGTTGATTTCAATTCTAAGTACAAAATACCTGAATTCGACAGGTATAAGTACAGAAGAATTGTCATTGACTTTTATCTTTCTTCGTGGCCAAGTGGGTTAGTCACTGTGTTTACAAGCTTGCCGACCAGGGTTCGATTCCCGGCCGGAGCCAAGCCCTTGTCTTTGTGTGATTTCGCCTGGGGCTCTGATCCCGAGGTCGTTAAGAGAATCCAGACATTAATGTATATGAAAAAAATATATATGGCTTATTTGAATATGAAAAACACGTAAAAATTTGCAAAATTTATCATTAATTGAATGCCAAGTAACAAACTACCAATTAGCTACGATGGTGAAGATGGGTTGATTTCAATTCTAAGTACAAAATACCTGAATTCGACAGGTATAAGTACAGAAGAATTGAAATTGACTTTTATCTTTCTTCGTGGCCAAGTGGGTTAGTCACTGCCTGTACAAGCTTGCCGACCAGGGTTCGATTCCCTGCCGGAGCCAAGCTCTTGTCTTTGTGTGATTTCGCCTGGGGCTCTGATCCCGAGGTCGTTAAGAGAATTCAGACATTAATGTATCAAAAAAAAAATATATATATGTCTTATTTGAATATGAAAAACACGTAAAAATGTGCAAAATTTATCATTAATTGAATGCCAAGTAACAAACTACCAATTAGCTACGATGATGAAGATGGGTTGATTTCAATTCTAAGTAAAAAATACCTGAATTCGACAGGTATAAGTACAGAAGAATTGTCATTGTCTTTTATCTTTCTTCGTGGCCAAGTGGGTTAATTACTGTATGTAAAAGCTTGCCGACCAGGGTTCGATTCCCGGACGGAGCCAAGCTCTTTTCTTTGTGTGATTTAAACCTGGGGCTCTGATCCCGAGGTCGTTAAGAGAACCCAGACATTAATGTATCAAAAAAAAAATATATATGGCTTATTTGAATATGAAAAACACGTAAAAATGTGCAAAATTTATCATTAATTGAATGCCAAGTAACAAACTACCAATTAGCTACGATGGTGAAGATGGGTTGATTTCAATTCTAAATACAAAATACCTGAATTCGACAGGTAAAAGTACAGAAGAATTGTCATTGACTTTTATCTTTCTTCATGGCCAAGTGAGTTAGTCACTGTCTGTACAAGCTTGCCAACCAGGGTTCGATTCCCGGCCGGAGCTAAGCTCTTGTCTTTGTGTGATTTCGCCTGGGGCTCTGATCCCGAGGTCGTTAAGAGAATCCACACATTAATGTATCAAAAATATATATGGCTTATTTGAATATGAAAAACACGTAAAAATGTGCAAAATTTATCATTAATTGAATGCCAAGTAACAAACTACCAATTAGCTACGATGGTGAAGATGGGTTGATTTCAATTCTAAGTACAAAATACCTGAATTCGACAGGTATAATTACAGAAGAATTGTCATTGACTTTTATCTTTCTTCGTGTCCAAGTGAGTTAGTCACTGTCTGTACAAGCTTGCCGACCAGGGTTCGATTCCCGGCCGGAGCCAAGCTCTTGTCTTTGTATGATTTCGCCTGGGGCTCTGATCCCGAGGTCGTTAAGAGAATCCAGACATTAATGTATCAAAAAAAATATATATGGCTTATTTGAATATGAAAAACACGTAAAAATGTGCAAAATTTATCATTAATTGAATGCCAAGTAACAAACTACCAATTAGCTACGATGGTGAAGATGGGTTGATTTCAATTCTAAGTACAAAATACCTGAATTCGACAGGTATAAGTACAGAAGAATTGTCATTGACTTTTATCTTTCTTCGTGGCCAAGTGGCTTAGTCACTGTCTGTACAAGCTTGCCGACCAGGGTTCGATTCCCGGACGGAGCCAAGCTCTTGTCTTTGTGTTATTTCGCCTGGGGCTCTGATCCCGAGGTCGTTAAGAGAATCCAGACATTAATGTATCAAAAAAAAATTATATATGGTTTATTTGAATATGAAAAACACGTAAAAATGTGCAAAATTTATCATTAATTGAATGCCAAGTAAAAAATTACCAATAAGCTACGATGGTGAAGATGGGTTGATTTCAATTCTAAGTACAAAATACCTGAATTCGACAAGTATAAGTACAGAAGAATTGTCATTGACTTTTATCTTTCTTCGTGGCCAAGTGGGTTAATTACTGTCTGTACAAGCTTGCCGACCAGGGTTCGATTCCCGGCCGGAGCCAAGCTCTTGTCTTTGTGTGATTTCGCCTGGGACTCTGATCCCGAGGTCGTTCAGAGAATCCAGACATTAATGTATCAAAAAAAAAAATATATATGGCTTATTTGAATATGAAAAACATGTAAAAATGTGCAAAATTTATCATTAATTGAATGCCAAGTAACAAACTGCTAATTATCTACGATGGTGAAGATGGGTTGATTTCAATTCTAAGTACAAAATACCTGAATTCGACAGGTATAAGTACAGAAGAATTGTCATTGACTTTTATCTTTCTTCGTGGCCAAGTGGGTTAGTCACTGTCTGTACAAGTTGGCCGACCAGAGTTCGATTCCCAGACGGAGCCAAGCTCTTGTCTTTGTGTGATTTCGCCTGGGGCTCTGATCCCGAGGTCGTTAAGAGAATCCAGACATTAATGTATCAAAAAAAAATATATATATGGCTTATTTGAATATGAAAAACACGTACAAATTTGCAAAATTTATCATTAATCGAATGCCAAGTAACAAACTACCAATTAGCTACGATGGTGAAGATGGGTTGATTTCAATTCTAAGTACAAAATACCTGAATTCGACAGGTATAAGTACAGAAGAATTGTCATTGACTTTTATCTTTCTTCGTGGCCAAGTGGGTTAGTCATTGTGTTTACAAGCTTGCCGACCAGGGTTCGATTCCCGGCCGGAGCCAAGCCCTTGTCTTTGTGTGATTTCGCCTGGGGCTCTGATCCCGAGGTCGTTAAGAGAATCCAGACATTAATGTATATGAAAAAAATATATATGGCTTATTTGAATATGAAAAACACGTAAAAATTTGCAAAATTTATCATTAATTGAATGCCAAGTAACAAACTACCAATTAGCTACGATGGTGAAGATGGGTTGATTTCAATTCTAAGTACAAAATACCTGAATTCGACAGGTATAAGTACAGAAGAATTGAAATTGACTTTTATCTTTCTTCGTGGCCAAGTGGGTTAGTCACTGCCTGTACAAGCTTGCCGACCAGGGTTCGATTCCCTGCCGGAGCCAAGCTCTTGTCTTTGTGTGATTTCGCCTGGGGCTCTGATCCCGAGGTCGTTAAGAGAATTCAGACATTAATGTATCAAAAAAAAAATATATATATGTCTTATTTGAATATGAAAAACACGTAAAAATGTGCAAAATTTATCATTAATTGAATGCCAAGTAACAAACTACCAATTAGCTACGATGATGAAGATGGGTTGATTTCAATTCTAAGTAAAAAATACCTGAATTCGACAGGTATAAGTACAGAAGAATTGTCATTGTCTTTTATCTTTCTTCGTGGCCAAGTGGGTTAATTACTGTATGTAAAAGCTTGCCGACCAGGGTTCGATTCCCGGACGGAGCCAAGCTCTTTTCTTTGTGTGATTTAAACCTGGGGCTCTGATCCCGAGGTCGTTAAGAGAACCCAGACATTAATGTATCAAAAAAAAAAAATATATATGGCTTATTTGAATATGAAAAACACGTAAAAATGTGCAAAATTTATCATTAATTGAATGCCAAGTAACAAACTACCAATTAGCTACGATGGTGAAGATGGGTTGATTTCAATTCTAAATACAAAATACCTGAATTCGACAGGTAAAAGTACAGAAGAATTGTCATTGACTTTTATCTTTCTTCATGGCCAAGTGAGTTAGTCACTGTCTGTACAAGCTTGCCAACCAGGGTTCGATTCCCGGCCGGAGCTAAGCTCTTGTCTTTGTGTGATTTCGCCTGGGGCTCTGATCCCGAGGTCGTTAAGAGAATCCACACATTAATGTATCAAAAATATATATGGCTTATTTGAATATGAAAAACACGTAAAAATGTGCAAAATTTATCATTAATTGAATGCCAAGTAACAAACTACCAATTAGCTACGATGGTGAAGATGGGTTGATTTCAATTCTAAGTACAAAATACCTGAATTCGACAGGTATAATTACAGAAGAATTGTCATTGACTTTTATCTTTCTTCGTGTCCAAGTGAGTTAGTCACTGTCTGTACAAGCTTGCCGACCAGGGTTCGATTCCCGGCCGGAGCCAAGCTCTTGTCTTTGTATGATTTCGCCTGGGGCTCTGATCCCGAGGTCGTTAAGAGAATCCAGACATTAATGTATCAAAAAAAATATATATGGCTTATTTGAATATGAAAAACACGTAAAAATGTGCAAAATTTATCATTAATTGAATGCCAAGTAACAAACTACCAATTAGCTACGATGGTGAAGATGGGTTGATTTCAATTCTAAGTACAAAATACCTGAATTCGACAGGTATAAGTACAGAAGAATTGTCATTGACTTTTATCTTTCTTCGTGGCCAAGTGGGTTAGTCACTGTCTGTACAAGCTTGCCGACCAGGGTTCGATTCCCGGACGGAGCCAAGCTCTTTTATTTGTGTGATTTCGCCTGGGCTCTGATCCCGAGGTCGTTAAGAGAATCCAGACATTAATGTATCAAAAAAAAATATATATGGCTTATTTGAATATGAAAAACACGTAAAAATGTGCAAAATTTATCATTAATTGAATGCCAAGTAACAAACTACCAATTAGCTACGATGGTGAAGATGGGTTGATTTCAATTCTAAGTACAAAATACCCGAATTCGACAGGTATAAGTACAGAAGAATTGTCATTGACTTTTATCTTTCTTCGTGGCCAAGTGGGTTAGTCACTGTCTGTACAAGCTTGCCGACCAGGGTTCGATTCCCGGCCGGAGCCAAGCTCTTGTCTTTGTGTGATTTCGCCTGGGGACTCTGATCCCGAGGTCGTTCAGAGAATCCAGACATTAATGTATCAAAAAAAAAAATATATATGGCTTATTTGAATATGAAAAACACGTAAAAATTGTAAAATTTATCATTAATTGAATGCCAAGTAACAAACTACCAATTAGCTACGATGGTGAAGATGGGTTGATTTCAATTCTAAGTACAAAATACCTGAATTCGACAGGTATAAGTACAGAAGAATTGTCATTGACTTTTATCTTTCTTCGTGGCCAAGTGGGTTAGTCACTGTCTGTACAAGCTTGCCGACCAGGGTTCGATTCCCGACCGGAGCCAAGCTCTTGTCTTGTGTGATTTCGCCTGGGGCTCTGATCCCGAGGTCGTTAAGAGAATCCAGACATTAATGTATATAAAAAAAATTATATATGGCTTATTTGAATATGAAAAACACGTAAAAATTTGCAAAATTTATCATTAATTGAATGCCAAGTAACAAACTACCAATTAGCTACGATGGTGAAGATGGGTTGATTTCAATTCTAAGTACAAAATACCTGAATTCGACAGGTATAAGTACAGAAGAATTGTCATTGACTTTTATCTTTCTTCGTGGCCAAGTGGGTTAGTCATGGCTGTACAAGCTTGCCGACCAGGGTTCGATTCCCGGCCGGAGCCAAGCTCTTGTCTTTGTGTGATTTCGCCTAGGGCTCTGATCCCGAGGTCGTTCAAGAGAATCCAGACATTAATGTATCAAAAAAAAATATATATGGCTTATTTGAATATGAAAAACACGTAAAAATTGCAAAATTTATCATTAATTGAATGCCAAGTAACAAACTACCAATTAGCTACGATGGTGAAGATGGGTTGATTTCAATTCTAAGTACAAAATACCTGAATTCGACAGGTATAAGTACAGAAGAATTGTCATTGACTTTTATCTTTCTTCATGGCCAAGTGGGTTAGTCACTGTCTGTACAAGCTTGCCGACCAGGGTTCGATTCCCGGCCGGAGCCAAGCTCTTGTCTTTGTGTGATTTCGCCTGGGGCTCTGATCCCGAGGTCGTTAAGAGAATCCACACATTAATGTATCAAAAATATATATGGCTTATTTGAATATGAAAAACACGTAAAAATGTGCAAAATTTATCATTAATTGAATGCCAAGTAACAAACTACCAATTAGCTACGATGGTGAAGATGGGTTGATTTCAATTCTAAGTACAAAATACCTGAATTCGACAGGTATAAGTACAGAAGAATTGTCATTGACTTTTATCTTTCTTCGTGGCCAAGTGGGTTAGTCACTGTGTGTACAAGCTTGCCGACCAGGGTTCGATTCCCGGCCGGAGCCAAGCCTTGTCTTTGTGTGATTTCGCCTGGGGCTCTGATCCCGAGGTCGTTAAGAGAATCCAGACATTAATGTATATAAAAAAAATATATATGGCTTATTTGAATATGAAAAACACGTAAAAATTTGCAAAATTTATCATTAATTGAATGCCAAGTAACAAACTACCAATTAGCTACGATGGTGAAGATGGGTTGATTTCAATTCTAAGTACAAAATACCTGAATTCGACAGGTATAAGTACAGAAGAATTGTCATTGACTTTTATCTTTCTTCGTGGCCAAGTGGGTTAGTCAATGTCTGTACAAGCTTGCCGACCAGGGTTCGATTCCCGGACGGAGCCAAGCTCTTGTCTTTGTGTGATTTCGCCTGGGGCTCTGATCCCGAGGTCGTTAAGAGAATCCAGACATTTATGTATCATATATATATATATATATATATATATATATATATATGGCTTATTTGAATATGAAAACCACGTAAAAATGTGCAAAATTTATCATTAATTGAATGCCAAGTAACAAACCACCAATTAGCTACGATGGTGAAGATGGGTTGATTTCAATTCTAAGTACAAAATACCTGAATTCGACAGGTATAAGTACAGAAGAATTGTCATTGACTTTTATCTTTCTTCGTGGCCAAGTGGGTTAGTCAATGTCTGTACAAGCTTGCCGACCAGGGTTCGATTCCCGGACGGAGCCAAGCTCTTGTCTTTGTGTGATTTCGCCTGGGGCTCTGATCCCGAGGTCGTTAAGAGAATCCAGACATTAATGTATCAAAAAAAAAAAATATATATATGGCTTACTTGAATATGAAAAACACGTAAAAATGTGCAAAATTTATCAATAATTGAATGCCAAGTAACAAAGTACCAGTTAGCTACGATGGTGAAAATGGGTTGATTTAAATTCTAAGTACAAAATACCTGAATTTGACAGGTATAAGTACAGAAGAATTGTCATTGACTTTTATCTTACTTTTTGGCCAAGTGGGTTAGTCACTGTCTGTACAAGCTTGCCGACCAGGGTTCGATTCCCGGCCAGAGCCAAGCTCTTGTCTGTGTGTGATTTCGCCTGGGGCTCTGATCCCGAGGTCGTTAAGAGAATCCAGACATTAATGTATCAAAAAAAATATATATATGGCTTATTTGAATATGAAAAACACGTAAAAATGTGCAAAATTCATCATTGATTGAATGCCAAGTAACAAACTACCAACTAGCTACGATGTTGAAGATGGGTTGATTTCAGTTCTAAGTACAAAATACGTGAATTCGACAGGTATAAGTACAGAAGAATTGTCATGGACTTTTATGTTTCTTCGTGGCCAATTGGGTTAGTCACTGTCTGTACAAGCTTGCCGACCAGGGTTCGATTCCCGGCCGGAGCCAAGCTCTTGTCTTTGTGTGATTTTGCCTGGGACTCTGATCCCGAGGTCGTTCAGAGAATCCAGACATTAATGTATCAAAAAAAAAATATATATGGCTTATTTGAATATGAAAAACACATAAAAATTTGCAAAATTTATCATTAATTGAATGCCAAGTAACAAACTACCAATTAGCTACGATGGTGAAGATGGGTTGATTTCAATTCTAAGTACAAAATACCTGAATTCGACAGGTATAAGTACAAAAGAATTGTCATTGACTTTTATCTTACTTTTTGGCCAAGTGGGTTAGTCACTGTCTGTACAAGCTTGCCGACCAGGGTTCGATTCCCGGCCAGAGCCAAGCTCTTGTCTGTGTGTGATTTCGCCTGGGGCTCTGATCCCGAGGTCGTTAAGAGAATCCAGACATTAATGTATCAAAAAAAATATATATATGGCTTATTTGAATATGAAAAACACGTAAAAATGTGCAAAATTCATCATTGATTGAATGCCAAGTAACAAACTACCAACTAGCTACGATGTTGAAGATGGGTTGATTTCAGTTCTAAGTACAAAATACGTGAATTCGACAGGTATAAGTACAGAAGAATTGTCATGGACTTTTATGTTTCTTCGTGGCCAATTGGGTTAGTCACTGTCTGTACAAGCTTGCCGACCAGGGTTCGATTCCCGGCCGGAGCCAAGCTCTTGTCTTTGTGTGATTTTGCCTGGGACTCTGATCCCGAGGTCGTTCAGAGAATCCAGACATTAATGTATCAAAAAAAAAATATATATGGCTTATTTGAATATGAAAAACACATAAAAATTTGCAAAATTTATCATTAATTGAATGCCAAGTAACAAACTACCAATTAGCTACGATGGTGAAGATGGGTTGATTTCAATTCTAAGTACAAAATACCTGAATTCGACAGGTATAAGTACAAAAGAATTGTCATTGACTTTTATCTTTCTTCATGGCCAAATGGGTTAGTCTCTGTCTGTACAATCTTGCCGACCAGGGTTCAATTCCCGGCCGGAGCCAAGCTCTTGTCTTTGTGTGATTTTGCCTGGGGCTCTGATCCCGAGGTCGTTAAGAGAACCCAGACATTAATGTATCAAAAAAAAAAATATATATGGCTTATTTGAATATTAAAAACACGTAAAAATGTGCAAAATTTATCATTAATTGAATGCCAAGTAACAAACTACCAATTATCTACGATGGTGAAGATGGGTTGATTTCAATTCTAAGTAAAAAATACCTGAATTCGACAGGTATAAGTACAGAAGAATTGTCATTGTCTTTTATCTTTCTTCGTGGCCAAGTGGATTAGTCACTGTCTGTACAATCTTGCCGACCAGGGTTCGATTCCCGGCCGGAGCCAAGCTCTTGTCTTCGTGTGATTTTGCCTGGGGCTCTGATTCCGAGGTCGTTAAGAGAATCCAGACATTAATGTATCAAAAAAAAATATATATGGCTTATTTGAATATGAAAAACACGTACAAATTTGCAAAATTTATCATTAATTGAATGCCAAGTAACAAACTACCAATTAGCTACGATGGTGAAGATGGGTTGATTTCAATTCTAAGTAAAAAATACCTGAATTCGACAGGTATAAGTACAGAAGAATTGTCATTGACTTTTATCTTTCTTCGTGGCCAAGTGGGTTAGTCACTGTGTGTACAAGCTTGCCGACCAGGGTTCATTTCCCGGCCGGAGCTGAGCCCTTTTCTTTGTGTGATTTCGCCTGGGGCTCTGATCCCGAGGTCGTTAAGAGAATACAGACATTAATGTATAAAAAAAAATATATATGGCTTATTTGAATATGAAAAACACGTAAAAATTTGCAAAATTTATCATTAATTGAATGCCAAGTAACAAACTACCAATTAGCTACGATGGTGAAGATGGGTTGATTTCAATTCTAAGTACAAAATACCTGAATTCGACAGGTATAAGTACAGAAGAATTGTAATTGACTTTTATCTTTCTTCGTGGCCAAGTGGGTTAGTCACTGCCTGTACAAGCTTGCCGACCAGGGTTCGATTCCCGGCCGGAGCCAAGCTCTTGTCTTTGTGTGATTTCGCCTGTGGCTCTGATCCCGAGGTCGTTAAGAGAATCCAGACATTAATGTATCAAAAAAAAAATATATATATGGCTTATTTGAATATGGAAAACACGTAAAAATGTGCAAAATTTATCATTAATTGAATGCCAAGTGAAAAACTACCAATTAGCTACGATGATGAAGATGGGTTGATTTCAATCCTAAGTAAAAAATACCTGAATTCGACAGGTATAAGTACAGAAGAATTGTCATTGACTTTTATCTTTCTTCGTGGCCAAGTGGGTTAATTACTGTCTGTACAAGCTTGCCGACCAGGGTTCGATTCCCGGACGGAGCCAAGCTCTTGTCTTTGTGTGATTTAAACCTGGGGCTCTGATCCCGAGGTCGTTAAGAGAATCCAGATAATAATGTATCAAAAAAAAATATATATGGCTTATTTGAATATGAAAAACACGTAAAAATGTGCAAAAATTATCATTAATTGAATGCCAAGTAACAAACTACCAATTAGCTACGATGGTGAAGATGGGTTGATTTCCTATTCTAAGTACAAAATACCTGAATTCGACAGGTATAAGTACAGAAGAATTGTCATTGACTTTTATCTTTCTTTCGTGGCCAAGTGTGTTAGTCACTGTCTGTACAAGCTTGCCGACCAGGGTTCGATTCCCGGCCGTAGCCAAGCTCTTGTCTTTGTGTGATTTCGCCTGGGGCTCTGATCCCGAGGTTGTTAAGAGAATCCAGACATTATTGTATCAAAAAAAAAATATATGTATATATATATGGCTTATTTGAATATGAAAAACACGTGAAAATGTGCAAAATTTATCATTAATTGAATGCCAAGTAACAAACCACCAATTAGCTACGATGGTGAAGATGGGTTGATTTCAATTCTAAGTACAAAATACCTGAATTCGACAGGTATAAGTACAGAAGAATTGTCATGGACTTTTATCTTTCTTCGTGGCCAATTGGGTTAGATACTGTCTGTACAAGCTTGCCGACCAGGGTTCAATTCCCTGACTGAGCCAAGCTCTTGTCTTTGTGTGATTTAAACCTGGGGCTCTGATCCCGAGGTCCTTAAGAGAATCCAGACATTAATGTATCAAAAAAAATATATATATGGCTTATTTGAATATGAAAAACACGTAAAATGTGCAAAATTTATCATTAATTGAATGCCAAGTAACAAACTACCAATTAGCTACGATGGTGAAGATGGGTTGATTTCAATTCTAAGTACAAAATACCTGAATTCGACAGGTATAAGTACAGAAGAATTGTCAATGACTTTTATCTTTCTTCGTGGCCAAGTGGGTTAGTCACTGTCTGTACAAGCTTGCCGACCAGGGTTCGTTTCCCGGCCGGAGAGAAGCTCTTGTCTTTGTGTGATTTCGCCTGGGGCTTTGATCCCGAGGTCGTTAAGAGAATCCAGACATTAATGTATCAAAAAAAAAAATATATATGGCTTATTTGAATATGAAAAACACGTAAAAATGTGCAAAATTTATCATTAATTGAATGCCAAGTAACAAACTACTAATTATCTAAGATGGTGAAGATGGGTTGATTTCAATTCTAAGTACAAAATACCTGAATTCGACAGGTATAAGTACAGAAGAAGTGTCATTTACTTCTATCTTTCTTCGTGGCCAAGTGGGTTAGTCAATGTCTGTACAAGTTTGCCGACCAGAGTTCGATTCCCGGCCGGAGCCAAGCTCTTGTCTTTGTGTGATTTCGCCTGGGGCTCTGATCCCGAGGTCGTTAAGAGAATCCAGACACTAATGTATCAAAAAAAAAAATATATATGGCTTATTTGAATATGAAAAACACGTAAAAATGTGCAAAATTTATCATTAATTGAAAGCCATGTAACAAACTACCAATTAGCTACGATGGTGAAGATGGGTTGATTTCAATTCTAAGTACAAAATACCTGAATTCGACAGGTATAAGTACAGAAGAATTGTCATTGACTTTTATCCTTCTTCGTAACCAAGAGGGTTAGTCACTGTCTGTACAAGCTTGCCGACCAGGGTTCAATTCCCGGCCGGAGCCAAGCTCTTGTCTTTGTGTGATTTCGCCTGGGGCTCTGATCCCGAGGTCGTTAAGAGAATCCAGACATTAATGTATCAAAAAAAAAAATATATATGGCTTATTTGAATATGAAAAACACGTAAAAATGTGCAAAATTTATCATTAATTGAATGCCAAGTAACAAACTACCAATTAGCTACGATGGTGAAGGTGGGTTGATTTCAATTCTAAGTACAAAATACCTGAATTCGACAGGTATAAGTACAAAAGAATTGTCATTGACTATTATCTTTCTTCGTGGCCAAGTGGATTAGACACTGTCTGTACAAGCTTGCCGACCAGGGTTCGATTCCCGGCTGGAGCCAAGCTCTTGTCTTTGTGTGATTTCGCCTGGGGCTCTGATTCTGAGGTCGTTAAGAGAATCCAGACATTAATGTATCAAAAAAAATATATATATGGCTTATTTGAATATGAAAAACACGTAAAAATGTGCAAAATTTATCATTAATTGAATGCCATGTAACAAACTACCAATTAGCTACGATGATGAAGATGGGTTGATTTCAATTCTAAGTACAAAATACCTGAATTCGACAGGTATAAGTACAGAAGAATTGTCATTGACTTTTATCTTTCTTCGTGGCCAAGTGGGTTAGTCACTGTCTGTACAAGCTTGCCGACCAGGGTTCGATTCCCGGACGGAGCCAAGCTCTTGTCTTTGTGTGATTTCGCCTGGGGCTCTGATCCCGAGGTTGTTAAGAGAATCCAGACATTAATGTATCAAAAAAAAAAATATATATGGCTTATTTGAATATGAAAAACACGTAAAAATGTGCAAAATTTATCATTAATTGAATGCCAAGAAACACACAACCAATTAGCTACGATGGTGAAGATGGGTTGATTTCAATTCTAAGTACAAAATACCTGAATTCGACAGGTATAAGTACAGAAGAATTGTAATTGACTTTTATCTTTCTTCGTGGCCAAATGGGTTAGTCACTGTCTGTACAAGCTTGCCGACCAGGGTTCGATTCCCGGCCGGAGCCAAGCTCTTGTCTTTGTGTGATTTCGCCTGGAGCTCTGAACCCGAGGTCGTTAAGAGAATCCAGTCATTAATGTATCAAAAAAAAAATATATATGGCTTATTTGAATATGAAAAACACGTAAAAATGTGCAAAATTTATCATTAATTGAATGCCAAGAAACACACAACCAATTAGCTACGATGGTGAAGATGGGTTGATTTCAATTCTAAGTACAAAATACCTGAATTCGACAGGTATAAGTACAGAAGAATTGTAATTGACTTTTATCTTTCTTCGTGGCCAAGTGGGTTAGTCACTGTCTGTACAAGCTTGCCGACCAGGGTTCGATTCCCGGCTGGAGCCAAGCTCTTGTCTTTGTGTGATTTTTCCTGGGACTCTGATCCCGAGGTCGTTAAGAGAATCCAGACATTAATGTATCAAAAAAAATAAAATATATATATGTCTTATTTGAATATGAAAAACACGTAAAAATGTGCAAAATTTATCATTAATTGAATGCCAAGTAACAAACTACCAATTAGCTACGATGGTGAAGATGGGTTGATTTCAATTCTAAGTACAAAATACCTGAATTCGACAGGTATAAGTACAGAAGAATTGTCATTGACTTTTATCTTTCTTCGTGGCCAAGTGGGTTAGTCACTGTCTGTACAAGCTTGCCGACCAGGGTTCGATTCCCGGCCGGAAACAAGCTCTTGTCTTTGTGTGATTTCGCCTGGGGCTCTGATCCCGAGGTCGTTAAGAGAATCCAGACATTAATGTATCAAAAATATATATATCTTATTTGAATATGAAAAACACGTAAAAATGTGCAAAATTTATCATTAATTGAGAGCCAAGTAACAAACTACCAATTAGCTATGATGGTGAAGATGGGTTGATTTCAATTCTAAGTACAAAATACCTGAATTCGACAGGTATAAGTACAGAAGAATTGTCATTGACTTTTATCTTTCTTCGTGGCCAATTGGGTTAGTCACTGTGTGTACAAGCTTGCCGACCAGGGTTCGATTCCCAGCCGGAGCCAAGCTCTTGTCTTTGTATGATTTCGCCTGGGGCTCTGATCCCGAGGTCGTTAAGAGAATCCAGACATTAATGTATCAAAAAAAATATATATGGCTTATTTGAATATGAAAAACACGTAAAAATGTGCAAAATTTATCATTAATTGAATGCCAAGTAACAAACTACCAATTAGCTACGATGGTGAAGATGGGTTGATTTCAATTCTAAGTACAAAATACCTGAATTCGACAGGTATAAGTACAGAAGAATTGTCATTGACTTTTATCTTTCTTCGTGGCCAAGTGGGTTAGTCACTGTCTGTACAAGCTTGCCGACCAGGGTTCGATTCCCGGCCGGAGCCAAGCTCTTGTCTTTGTGTGATTTCGCCTGGGACTCTGATCACGAGGTCGTTCAGAGAATCCAGACATTAATGTATCAAAAAAAAAATATATATATATGGCTTATATGAATATGAAAAACACGTAAAAATGTGCAAAATTTATCATTAATTGAATGCCAAGTAACAAACTACTAATTATCTACGATGGTGAAGATGGGTTGATTTCAATTCTAAGTACAAAATACCTGAATTCGACAGGTATAAGTACAGAAGAATTGTCATTTACTTTTATCTTTCTTCGTGGCCAAGTGGGTTAGTCACTGTCTGTACAAGCTTGCCGACCAGAGTTCGATTCCCGGCCGGAGCCAAGCTCTTGTCTTTGTGTGATTTCGCCTGGGGCTCTGATCCCGAGGTCGTTAAGAGAATCCAGACATTAATGTATCAAAAAAAAATATATATATGGCTTATTTGAATATGAAAAACACGTACAAATTTGCAAAATTTATCATTAATTGAATGCCAAGTAACAAACTACCAATTAGCTACGATGGTGAAGATGGGTTGATTTCAATTCTAAGTACAAAATACCTGAATTCGAAGAGTATAAGTACAGAAGAATTGTCATTGACTTTTATCTTTCTTCGTGGCCAAGAGGGTTAGTCACTCTGTGTACAAGCTTGCCGACCAGGGTTCGATTCCCGGCCGGAGCCAAGACCTTGTCTTTGTGTGATTTCGCATGGGGCTCTGATCCCGAGGTCGTTAAGAGAATCCAGACATTAATGTATAAAAAAAATATATATGGCTTATTTGAATATGAAAAACACGTAAACATTTGCAAAATTTATCATTAATTGAATGCCAAGTAACAAACTACCAATTAGCTACGATGGTGAAGATGGGTTGATTTCAATTCTAAGTACAAAATACCTGAATTCGACAGATATAAGTACAGAAGAATTGTCATTGACTTTTATCTTTCTTCGTGGCCAAGTGGGTTAGTCACTGCCTGTACAAGCTTGCCGACCAGGGTTCGATTCCCGGCCGGAGCCAAGCTCTTGTCTTTGTGTGATTTCGCCTGGGGCTCTGATCCCGAGGTCGTTAAGAGAATCCAGACATTAATGTATCAAAAAAAAAATATATATACGGCTTATTTGAATATGAAAAACACGTAAAAATGTGCAAAATTTATCATTAATTGAATGCCAAGTAACAAACTACCAATTAGCTACGATGATGAAGATGGGTTGATTTCAATTCTAAGTAAAAAATACCTGAATTCGACAGGTATAAGTACAGAAGAATTGTCATTGACTTTTATCTTTCTCCGTGGCCAAGTGGGTTAATTACTGTCTGTACAAGCTTGCCGACCAGGGTTCGATTCCCGGACTGAGCCAAGCTCTTGTCTTTGTGTGATTTAAACCTGGGGCTCTGATCCCGAGGTCGTTAAGATAATCCAGACATTAATGTATCAAAAAAAAATATATAGGGCATATTTGAATATGAAAAACACGTAAAAATGTGCAAAATTTATCATTAATTGAATGCCAAGTAACAAACTACCAATTAGCTACGATGGTGAAGATGGGTTGATTTCAATTCTAAGTACAAAATACCTGAATTCGACAGGTATAAGTACAGAGGAATTGTCATTGACTTTTATCTTTCTTCGAGCCAAGTGGGTTAGTCACTGTCATTACAAGCTTGCCGACCAGGGTTCGATTCCTGGCCGGAGCCAAGCTCTTGTCTCTGTGTGTTTTCGCCTGGGGCTCTGATCCCAAGGTCGTTAGGAGAATCCAGACATTAATGTATCAAAAAAAATATATATGGCTTATTTGAATATGAAAAACACATAAAAATGTGCAAAATTTATCATTAATTGAATGCCAAGTAACAAACTACCAATTATCTACGATGGTGAAGATGGGTTGATTTCAATTCTAAGTACAAAATACCTAAATTCGACAATTATAAGTACAAAAGAATTGTCATTGACTTTTATCTTTCTTCGTGGCCAAGTGGGTTAGTCACTGTCTGTACAAGCTTGCCGACCAGGGTTCGATTCCCGGCCGGAGCCAAGCTCTTGTCTTTGTGTGATTTTGCCTGGGGCTCTGATCCCGAGGTTGTTAAGAGAATCCAGACATTAATGTATCAAAAAAAGAAAATATATATGGCTTATTTGAATATGAAAAACACGTAAAAATGTGCAAAATTTATCATTAATTGAATGCCTAGTAATAAACTACCAATTAGCTACGATGGTGAAGATGGGTTGATTTCAATTCTAAGTTCAAAATACCTTAATTCGACAGGTATAAGTACAGAAGAATTGTCATTGACTTTTATCTTTCTTCGTGGCCAAGTGGGTTAGTCACTGTCTGTACAAGCTTGCCGACCAGGGTTCGATTCCCGGCCGGAGCCAAGCTCTTGTCTTAGTGTGATTTCGCCTGGGGCTCTGATCCCGAGGTCGTTAAGAGAATCCAGTCATTAATGTATCAAAAAAAAATATATATGGCATATTTGAATATGAAAAACAAGTAAAAATTTGCAAAATTTATCATTAATTGAATGCCAAGTAACAAACTACCAATTAGCTACGATGGTGAAGATGGGTTGATTTCAATTCTAAGTACAAAATACCTGAATTCGACAGGTATAAGTACAGAAGAATTGTAATTGACTTTTATCTTTCTTCGTGGCCAAGTGGGTTAGTCACTCTCTGTACAAGCTTGCCGACCAGGGTTCGATTCCCGGCTGGAGCCAAGCTCTTGTCTTTGTGTGATTTTTCCTGGGACTCTGATCCCGAAGTCGTTAAGAGAATCCAGACATTAATGTATCAAAAAAAATAAAATATATATATGGCTTATTTGAATATGAAAAACACGTAAAAATGTGCAAAATTTATCATTAATTGAATGCCAAGTAACAAACTACCAATTAGCTACGATGGTGAAGATGGGTTGATTTCAATTCTAAGTACAAAATACCTGAATTCGACAGGTATAAGTACAGAAGAATTGTCATTGACTTTTATCTTTCTTCGTGGCCAAGTGGGTTAGTCACTGTCTGTACAAGCTTGCCGACCAGGGTTCGATTCCCGGCCGGAGCCAAGCTCTTGTCTTTGTGTGATTTTGCCTGGGGCTCTGATCCCGAGGTCGTTAAGAGAATCCAGACATTAATGTATCAAAAAAAAAATATATATATGGCTTATTTGAATATGAAAAATACGTAAAAATTTGCAAAATTTATCATTAATTGAATGCCAAGTAACAAACTACCAATTAGCTACGATGGTGAAGATGGTTTGATTTCAATTCTAAGTACAAAATACCTGAATTCGACATGTATAAGTACAGAAGAATTGTCATTGACTTTTATCTTTCTTCGAGGCCAAGTGGGTTAGTCACTGTCTGTACAAGCTTGCCGACCAGAGTTCAATTCCCGGCCGGAGCCAAGCTCTTGTCTTTGTGTGATTTCACCTGGGGCTCTGATCCCGAGGTCGTTAAGAGAATACAGACATTAATGTATCAAAAAAAAAAATATATATGGCTTAAATGAATATGAAAAACACGTAAAAATGTGCAAAATTTATCATTAATTGAATGCCAAGTAACAAACTACCAATTAGCTAGGATGGTGAAGATGGGTTGATTTTAATTCTAAGTACAAAATACCTGAATTCGACAGGTATAAGTACAGAAGAATTGTCATTGACTTTTATCTTTCTTCGTGGCCAAGTGAGTTAGTCACTGTCTGTACAAGCTTGCCGACCAGGGTTCGATTCCCGGACGGAGCCAAGCTCTTGTCTTTGTGTGATTTCGCGTGGGGCTCTGATCCCGAGGTCGTTAAGAGAATCCAGACATTAATGTATCAAAAAAAAAAAAATATATATGGCTTATTTGAATATGAAAAACACGTAAAATGTGCAAAATTTATCATTAATTGAATGCCAAGTAACAAACTACCAATTAGCTACGATGGTGAAGATGGGTTGATTTCAATTCTAAGTACAAAATACCCGAATTCGACAGGTATAAGTACAGAAGAATTGTAATTTACTTTTATCTTTCTTCGTGGCCAAGTGAGTTAGTCACTCTCTGTACAAGCTTGCCGACCAGGGTTCGATTCCCGGCCGGAGCCAAGCTCTTGTCTTTGTGTGATTTCGCCTGGGGCTCTGATCCCGAGGTCTTTAAGAGAATCCAGACATTAATGTTTCAAAAAAAAAAAAATATATATGGCTTATTTGAATATGAAAAACACGTAAAAATGTGCGAAATTTATCATTAATTGAATGCCAAGTAACAAACTACCAATTAGCTACGATGGTGAAGATGGGTTGATTTCAATTCTAAGTACAAAATACCTGAATTCGACAGGTATAAGTACAGAAGCATTGTCATTTACTTTTATCTTTCTTCGTGGCCAAGTGGGTTAGTCACTGTCTGTACAAGCTTGCCGACCAGAGTTCGATTCCCGGCCGGAGCAAAGCTCTTGTCTTTGTGTGATTTCGCCTGGGGCTCTGATCCCGAGGTCGTTAAGAGAATCCAGACATTAATGTATCAAAAAAAAAATATATATATGGCTTATTTGGATATGAAAAACACGTACAAATTTGCAAAATTTATCATTAATTGAATGCCAAGTAACAAACTACCAATTAGCTACGATGGTGAAGATGGGTTGATTTCAATTCTAAGTACAAAATACCTGAATTCGACAAGTATAAGTACAGAAGAATTGTCATTGACTTTTATCTTTCTTCGTGGCCAAGAGGGTTAGTCACTCTGTGTACAAGCTTGCCGACCAGGGTTCGATTCCCGGCCGGAGCCAAGCCCTTGTCTTTGTGTGATTTCGCCTGGGGCTCTGATCCCGAGGTCGTTAAGAGAATCCAGACATTAATGTATAAAAAAAAAATATATATGGCTTATTTGAATATGAAAAACACGTAAAAATGTGCAAAATTTATCATTAATTGAATGCCAAGTAACAAACTACCAATTAGCTACGATGGTGAAGATGGGTTGATTTCAATTCTAAGTACAAAATACCTGAATTCGACAGATATAAGTACAGAAGAATTGTCATTGACTTTTATCTTTCTTCGTGGCCAAGTGGGTTAGTCACTGCCTGTACAAGCTTGCCGACCAGGGTTCGATTCCCGGCCGGAGCCAAGCTCTTGTCTTTGTGTGATTTCGCCTGGGGCTCTGATCCCGAGGTCGTTAAGAGAATCCAGACATTAATGTATCAAAAAAAAAATATATATACGGCTTATTTGAATATGAAAAACACGTAAAAATGTGCAAAATTTATCATTAATTGAATGCCAAGTAACAAACTACCAATTAGCTACGATGATGAAGATGGGTTGATTTCAATTCTAAGTAAAAAATACCTGAATTCGACAGGTATAAGTACAGAAGAATTGTCATTGACTTTTATCTTTCTTCGTGGACAAGTGGGTCAATTACTGTCTGTACAAGCTTGCCGACCAGGGTTCGATTCCCGGACTGAGCCAAGCCCTTCTCTTTGTGTGATTTAAAACTGGGGCTCTGATCCCGAGGTCGTTAAGATAATCCAGACATTAATGTATCAAAAAAAAATATATATGGCATATTTGAATATGAAAAACCCGTAAAATTGTGTAAAATTTATCATTAATTGAATGCCAAGTAACAAACTACCAATTAGCTATGATGGTGAAGATGGGTTGATTTCAATTCTAAGTACAAAATACCTGAATTCGACAAGTATAAGTACAGAAGAATTGTCATTGACTTTTATCTTTCTTCGAGCCAAGTGGGTTAGTCACTGTCTTTACAAGCTTGCCGACCAGGGTTCGATTCCCGGCCGGAGCCAAGCTCTTGTCTCTGTGTGTTTTCGCCTGGGGCTCTGATCCCGAGGTCGTTAAGAGAATCCAGACATTAATGTATCAAAAAAAAAAATATATATGGCTTATTTGAATATGAAAAACACGTAAAAATGTGCAAAATTTATCATTAATTGAATGCCAAGTAACAAACTACCAATTAGCTACGATGGTGAAGATGGGTTGATTTCAATTCTAAGTACAAAATACCTGAATTCGACAGGTATAAGTACAGAAGAATTGTCATTGACTTTTATCTTTCTTCGTGGCCAAGTGGGTTAGTCACTGTCTGTACAAGCTTGCCGACCAGGGTTCGATTCCCGGCCGGAGCCAAGCTCTTGTCTTTGTGTGATTTCGCCTAGGGCTCTGATCCCGAGGTCTTTAAGAGAATCCAGACATTAATGTATGAAAAAAAAAAATATATACGGCTTATTTGAATATGAAAAACACGTAAAAATGTGCAAAATTTATCATTAATTGAATGCCAAGTAACAAACTACCAATTATCTACGATGGTGAAGATGGGTTGATTTCAATTCTAAGTTCAAAATACCTTAATTCGACAGGTATAAGTACAGAAGAATTGTCATTGACTTTTATCTTTCTTCGTGGCCAAGTGGGTTAGTCACTGTCTGTACAAGCTTGCCGACCAGGGTTCGATTCCCGGCCGGAGCCAAGCTCTTGTCTTTGTGTGATTTCGCCTGGGGCTCTGATCCCGAGGTTGTTAAGAGAATCCAGACATTAATGTATCAAAAAAAAAAAAATATATATGGCTTATTTGAATATGAAAAACACGTAAAAATGTGCAAAATTTATCATTAATTGAATGCCAAGTAACAAACTACCAATTAGCTACGATGGTGAAGATGGGTTGATTTCAATTCTAAGTACAAAATACCTGAATTCGACAGGTATAAGTACAGAAGAATTGTCATTGACTTTTATCTTTCTTCGTGGCCAAGTGGGTTAGTCACTGTCTGTACAAGCTTGCCGACCAGGGTTCGATTCCCGGCCGGAGCCAAGCTCTTGTCTTAGTGTGATTTCGCCTGGAGCTCTGATCCCGAGGTCGTTAAGAGAATCCAGTCATCAATGTATCAAAAAAAAATAGATATGGCTTATTTGAATATGAAAAACACATATAAATTTGCAAAATTTATCATTAATTGAATGCCAAGTAACAAACTACCAATTAGCTACGATGGTGAAGATGGGTTGATTTCAATTCTAAGTACAAAATACCTGAATTCAACAGGTATAAGTACAGAAGAATTGTAATTGACTTTTATCTTTCTTCGTGGCCAAGTGGGTTAGTCACTGTCTGTAGAAGCTTGCCGACCAGGGTTCGATTAACGGCCGGAGCCAAGCTCTTGTCTTTGTGTGATTTCGCCTGGGGCTCTGATCCCGAGGTCGTTAAAGGAATCCAGACATTAATGTATCAAAAAAAAAAATATATATATGGTTTATTTGAATATGAAAAACACGTAAAAATTTGCAAAATTTATCATTAATTGAATGCCAAGTAACAAACTACCAATTAGCTACGATGGTGAAGATGGGTTGATTTCAATTCTAAGTACAAAATACCTGAATTCGACATGTATAAGTACAGAAGAATTGTCATTGACTTTTATCTTTCTTCGTGGCCAAGTGGGTTAGTCACTGTCTGTACAAGCTTGCCGACCAGGGTTCAATTCCTGGCCGGAGCCAAGCTCTTGTCTTTGTGTGATTTCACCTGGGGCTCTGATCCCGAGATCGTTAAGAGAATACAGACCTTAATGTATCAAAAAAAAAATATATATGGCTTATTTGAATATGAAAAACACGTAAAATGTGCAAAATTTATCATTAATTGAATGCCAAGTAACAAACTACCAATTAGCTACGATGGTGAAGATGGGTTGATTTCAATTCTAAGTACAAAATACCCGAATTCGACAAGTATAAGTACAGAAGAATTGTCATTTACTTTTATCTTTCTTCGTGGCCAAGTGAGTTAGTCACTGTCTGTACAAGCTTGCCGACCAGGGTACGATTCCCGGACGGAGCCAAGCTCTTGTCTTTGTGTGATTTCGCCTGGGGCTCTGATCCCGAGGTCTTTAAGAGAATCCAGACATTAATGTTTCAAAAAAAAAAAATATATATGGCTTATTTGAATATGAAAAACACGTAAAAATGTGCGAAATTTATCATTAATTGAATGCCAAGTAACAAACTACCAATTAGCTACGATGGTGAAGATGGGTTGATTTCAATTCTAAGTACAAAATACCTGAATTCGACAGGTATAAGTACAAAAGAATTGTCATTGACTTTTATCTTTCTTCGTGGCCAAGTGGGTTAGTCACTGTCTGTACAAGCTTGCCGACCAGGGTTCGATTCCCGAACGGAGCCAAGCTCTTGTCTTTGTATGATTTCGCCTGGGGCTCTGATCCCAAGGTCGTTAAGAGAATCCAGATTTTAATGTATCAAAAAAAAAAATATATGGCTTATTTGAATATGAAAAACACGTAAAAATTTGCAAAATTTATCATTAATTGAATGCCAAGTAACAAACTACCAATTAGCTACGATGGTGAAGATGGGTTGATTTCAATTCTAAATACAAAATACCTGAATTCGACAGGTATAAGTACAGAAAAATTGTCATTGACTTTTATCTTTCTTCATGGCCAAGTGGGTTAGTCACTGTCTGTACAAGCTTGCCAACCAGGGTTCGATTCCCGGCCGGAGCCAAGCTCTTGTCTTTGTGTGATTTCGCCTGGGGCTCTGATCCCGAGGTCGTTAAGAGAATCCAGACATTAATGTATGAAAAATATATATGGCTTATTTGAATAGGAAAAACACGTAAAAATGTGCAAAATTTATCATTAATTGAATGCCAAGTAACAAACTACCAATTAGCTACGATGGTGAAGATGGGTTGATTTCAATTCTAAGTACAAAATACCTGAACTCGACAGGTATAATTACAGAAGAATTGTCATTGACTTTTATCTTTTTTCGTGGCCAAGTGGGTTAGTCACTGTCTGTACAAGCTTGCCGACCAGGGTTCGATTCCCGGCCGGAGCTAAGCTCTTGTCTTTGTATGATTTCGCGTGGGGCTCTGATCCCGAGGTCGTTAAGAGAATCCAGACATTAATGTATCAAAAAAAATATATGGCTTATTTGAATATGAAAAACGTGTAAATATGTGCAAAATTTATCATTAATTGAATGCAAAGTAACAAACTACCAATTAGCTACGATGATGAAGATGGGTTGATTTCAATTCTAAGTACAAAATACCTGAATTCGACAGGTATAAGTACAGAAGAATTGTCATTGACTTTTATCTTTCTTCGTGGCCAAGTGGGTTAGTCACTGTCTGTACAAGCTTGCCGACCAGGGTTCGAGTCCCGGACGGAGCCAAGCTCTTGTCTTTGTGTTATTTCGCCTGGGGCTCTGATCCCGAGGTCGTTAAGAGAATCCAGACATTAATGTATCAAAAAAAAAATATATATGGCTTATTTGAATATGAAAAACACGTAAAAATGTGCAAAATTTATCATTAATTGAATGCCAAGTAACAAACTACCAATTAGCTACGATGGTGAAGATGGGTTGATTTTAATTCTAAGTACAAAATACCTGAATTCGAAAGGTATAAGTACAGAAGAATTGTCATTGACTTTTATCTTTCTCCGTGGCCAAGTGGGTTAGTCACTGTCTGTACAAGCTTGCCGACCAGGGTTCGATTCCCGGCCGGAGCCAAGCTCTTGTCTTTGTGTGATTTCGCCTGGGGCTCTGATCCCGAGGTCGTTCAGAGAATCCAGACATTAATGTATCAAAAAAAAAAATATATATATATATGGCTTATTTGAATATGAAAAACACGTAAAAATGTGCAAAATTTATCATTAATTGAATGCCAAGTAACAAACTACTAATTATCTACGATGGTGAAGATGGGTTGATTTCAATTCTAAGTACAAAATACCTGAATTCGACAGGTATAAGTACAGAAGAATTGTCATTTACTTTTATCTTTCTTCGTGGCCAAGTGGGTTAGTCACTGTCTGTACAAGCTTGCCGACCAGAGTTCTATTCCCGGCCGGAGCCAAGCTCTTGTCTTTGTGTGATTTTTCCTGGGGCTCTGATCCCGAGGTCGTTAAGAGAATCCAGACATTAATGTATCAAAAAAAAAAAAATATATATGGCTTTCTTGAATATGAAAAACACGTACAAATTTGCAAAATTTATCATTAATTGCATGCCAAGTAACAAACTACCAATTAGCTACGAGGGTGAAGATGGGTTGATTTAAATTCTAAGTACAAAATACCTGAATTCGACAAGTATAAGTACAGAAGAATTGTCATTGACTTTTATCTTTATTCGTGGCCAAGAGGGTTAGTAACTCTGTGTACAAGCTTGCCGACCAGGGTTCGATTCCCGGCCGGAGCCAAGCTCTTGTCTTTGTGTGATTTCGCCTGGGGCTCTGATCACGAGGTCTTTAAAAGAATCCAGACATTAATGTTTCAAAAAAAAAAATATATATGGCTTATTTGAATATGAAAAACACGTAAAAATGTGCAAAATTTATCATTAATTGAATGCCAAGTAACAAACTACCAATTAGCTACGATGGTGAAGATGGGTTGATTTCAATTCTAAGTACAAAATACCTGAATTCGACAGGTATAAGTACAGAAGAATTGTCATTTACTTTTATCTTTCTTCGTGGCCAAGTGGGTTAGTCACTGTCTGTACAAGCTTGCCGACCAGAGTTCGATTCCCGGCCGGAGCCAAGCTCTTGTCTTTGTGTGATTTCGCCTGGGGCTCTGATCCCGAGGTCATTAAGAGAATCCAGACATTAATATATCAAAAAAAAAATATATATATGGCTTATTTGGATATGAAAAACACTTACAAATTTGCAAAATTTATCATTAATTGAATGCCAAGTAACAAACTACCAATTAGCTACGATGGTGAAGATGGGTTGATTTCAATTCTAAGTACAAAATACCTGAATTCGACAAGTATAAGTACAGAAGAATTGTCATTGACTTTTATCTTTCTTCGTGGCCAAGAGGGTTAGTCACTCTGTGTACAAGCTTGCCGACCAGGGTTCGATTCCCGGCCGGAGCCAAGCCCTTGTCTTTGTGTGATTTCGCCTGGGGCTCTGATCCCGAGGTCGTTAAGAGAATCCAGACATTAATGTATAAAAAAAAAATATATATGGCTTATTTGAATATGAAAAACACGTAAAAATTTGCAAAATTTATCATTAATTGAATGCCAAGTAACAAACTACCAATTAGCTACGATGGTGAAGATGGGTTGATTTCAATTCTAAGTACAAAATACCTGAATTCGACAGATATAAGTACAGAAGAATTGTCATTGACTTTTACCTTTCTTCGTGGCCAAGTGGGTTAGTCACTGCCTGTACAAGCTTGCCGACCAGGGTTCGATTCCCGGCCGGAGCCAAGCTCTTGTCTTTGTGTGATTTCGCCTGGGGCTCTGATCCCGAGGTCGTTAAGAGAATCCAGACATTAATGTATCAAAAAAAAATATATATACGGCTTATTTGAATATGAAAAACACGTAAAAATGTGCAAAATTTATCATTAATTGAATCCCAAGTAACAAACTACCAATTAGCTACGATGATGAAGATGGGTTGATTTCAATTCTAAGTAAAAAATACCTGAATTCGACAGGTATAAGTACAGAAGAATTGTCATTGACTTTTATCTTTCTTCGTGGACAAGTGGGTCAATTACTGTCTGTACAAGATTGCCGACCAGGGTTCGATTCCCGGACTGAGCCAAGCTCTTGTCTTTGTGTGATTTAAAACTGGGGCTCTGATCCCGAGGTCGTTAAGATAATCCAGACATTAATGTATCAAAAAAAAATATATATGGCATATTTGAATATGAAAAACCCGTAAAATTGTGTAAAATTTATCATTAATTGAATGCCAAGTAACAAACTACCAATTAGCTATGATGGTGAAGATGGGTTGATTTCAATTCTAAGTACAAAATACCTGAATTCGAGAGGTATAAGTACAGAAGAATTGTCATTGACTTTTATCTTTCTTCGAGCCAAGTGGGTTAGTCACTGTCTTCACAAGCTTGCCGACCAGGGTTCGATTCCCGGCCGGAGCCAAGCTCTTGTCTTTGTGTGATTTCGCCTAGGGCTCTGATCCCGAGGTCGTTAAGAGAATCCAGACATTAATGTATGAAAAAAAAAATATATACGGCTTATTTGAATATGAAAAACACGTAAAAATGTGCAAAATTTATCATTAATTGAATGCCAAGTAACAAACTACCAATTATCTACGATGGTGAAGATGGGTTGATTTCCATTCTAAGTACAAAATACCTGAATTCGACAGGTGTAAGTACAGAAGAATTGTCATTGACTTTTATCTTTCTTCGTGGCCAAATGGGTTAGTCACTGTCTGTACAAGCTTGCCGACCAGGGTTCGATTCCCGGCCGGAGCCAAGCTCTTGTCTTTGTGTGATTTCGCCTGGGGCTCTGATTCCGAGGTCGTTAAGAGAATCCAGACATTAATATATCAAAAAAAAATATATATGGCTTATTTGAATATGAAAAACACATAAAAATGTGCAAATTTTATCATTAATTGCATGCCCTGTAACAAACTACCAATTAGCTACGATGGTGAAGATGGGTTGATTTCCATTCTAAGTACAAAATACCTGAATTCGACAGGTGTAAGTACAGAAGAATTGTCATTGACTTTTATCTTTCTTCGTGGCCAAGTGGGTTAGTCACTGTCTGTACAAGCTTGCCAACCAGGGTTCGATTCCCGGCCTGAGCCAAGCTCTTGTCTTTGTGTGATTTTGCCTGGGGCTCTGATCCCGAGGTCGTTAAGAGAATCCAGACATTAATGTATCAAAAAAAAAATATATATGGCTTTCTTGAATATGAAAAACACGTAAAAATGTGCAAAATTTATCATTAATTGAATGCCTAGTAACAAACTACCAATTAGCTACGATGGTGAAGATGGGTTGATTTCAATTCTAAGTTCAAAATACCTTAATCGACAGGTATAAGTACAGAAGAATTGTCATTGACTTTTATCTTTCTTCGTGGCCAAGTGGGTTAGTCACTGTCTGTACAAGCTTGCCGACCAGGGTTCGATTCCCGGCCGGAGCCAAGCTCTTGTCTTTGTGTGATTTCGCCTGGGGCTCTGATCCCGAGGTTGTTAAGAGAATCCAGACATTAATGTATCAAAAAAAAAAAAAATATATATGGCTTATTTGAATATGAAAAACACGTAAAAATGTGCAAAATTTATCATTAATTGAATGCCAAGTAACAAACTACCAATTAGCTACGATGGTGAAGATGGGTTGATTTCAATTCTAAGTACAAAATACCTGAATTCGACAGGTATAAGTACAGAAGAATTGTAATTGACTTTTATCTTTCTTCGTGGCAAAGTGGGTTAGTCACTGTCTGTACAAGCTTGCCGACCAGGGTTCGATTCCCGGCCGGAGCCAAGCTCTTGTCTTAGTGTGATTTCGCCTGGAGCTCTGAACCCGAGGTCGTTAAGAGAATCCAGTTATCAATATATCAAAAAAAAATAGATATGGCTTATTTGAATATGAAAAACACGTAAAATGTGCAAAATTTATAATTAATTGAATGCCAAGTAACAAACTACCAATTAGCTACGATGGTGAAGATGGGTTGATTTCAATTCTAAGTACAAAATACCCGAATTCGACAGGTATAAGTACAGAAGAATTGTCATTTACTTTTATCTTTCTTCGTGGCCAAGTGAGTTAGTCACTGTCTGTACAAGCTTGCCAACCAGGGTACGATTCCCGGCCGGAGCCAAGCTCTTGTCTTTTTGTGATTTCGCCTGGGGCTCTGATCCCGAGGTCTTTAGGAGAATCCACACATTAATGTTTAAAAAAAAAAATATATATGGCTTATTTGAATATGAAAAACACGTAAAAATGTGCGAAATTTATCATTAATTGAATGCCAAGTAACAAACTACCAATTAGCTACGATGGTGAAGATGGGTTGATTTCAATTCTAAGTACAAAATACCTGAATTCGACAGGTATAAGTACAGAAGAATTGTCATTGACTTTTATCTTTCTTCGTGGCCAAGTGGGTTAGTCACTGTCTGTACAAGCTTGCCGACCAGGGTTCGATTCCCGAACGGAGCCAAGCTCTTGTCTTTGTATGATTTTGCCTGGGGCTCTGATCCCAAGGTCGTTAAGAGAATCCAGATTTTAATGTATCAAAAAAAAAAAAAATATATGGCTTATTTGAATATGAAAAACACGTAAAGATTTGCAAAATTTATCATTAATTGAATGCCAAGTAACAAACTACCAATTAGCTACGATGGTGAAGATGGGTTGATTTCAATTCTAAATACAAAATACCTGAATTCAACAGGTATAAGTACAGAAAAATTGTCATTGACTTTTATCTTTCTTCATGGCCAAGTGGGTTAGTCACTGTCTGTACAAGCTTGCCAACCAGGGTTCGATTCCCGGCCGGAGCCAAGCTCTTGTCTTTGTGTGATTTCGCCTGGGGCTCTGATCCCGAGGTTGTTAAGAGAATCCAGACATTAATGTATGAAAAATATATATGGCTTATTTGAATAGGAAAAACACGTAAAAATGTGCAAAATTTATCATTAATTGAATGCCGAGTAACTAACTACCAATTAGCTACGATAGTGAAGATGGGTTGATTTCAATTCTAAGTACAAAATACCTGAACTCGACAGGTATAATTACAGAAGAATTGTCATTGACTTTTATCTTTTTTCGTGGCCAAGTGGGTTAGTCACTGTCTGTACAAGCTTTCCGACCAGGGTTCGATTCCCGGCCGGAGCCAAGCTCTTGTCTTTGTATGATTTGGCGTGGGGCTCTGATCCTAAGGTCGTTAAGAGAATCCAGACATTAATGTATCAAAAAAAATATATATGGCTTATTTGAATATGAAAAACGTGTAAATATGTGCAAAATTTATCATTAATTGAATGCCAAGTAACAAACTACCAATTAGCTACGATGATGAAGATGGGTTGATTTCAATTCTAAGTACAAAATACCTGAATTCGACAGGTATAAGTACAGAAGAATTGTCATTGACTTTTATCTTTCTTCGTGGCCAAGTGGGTTAGTCACTGTCTGTACAAGCTTGCCGACCAGGGTTCGAGTCCCGGACGGAGCCAAGCTCTTGTCTTTGTGTTATTTCGCCTGGGGCTCTGATCCCGAGGTCGTTAAGAGAATCCAGACATTAATGTATCAAAAAAAAATATATATGGCTTATTTGAATATGAAAAACACGTAAAAATGTGCAAAATTTATCATTAATTGAATGCCAAGTAACAAACTACCAATTAGCTACGATGGTGAAGATGGGTTGATTTCAATTCTAAGTACAAAATACCTGAATTCGACAGGTATAAGTACAGAACAATTGTCATTGACTTTTATCTTTCTCCGTGGCCAAGTGGGTTAGTCACTGTCTGTACAAGCTTGCCGACCAGGGTTCGATTCCCGGCCGGAGCCAAGCTCTTGTCTTTGTGTGATTTCGCCTGGGGCTCTGATCCCGAGGTCGTTCAGAGAATCCAGACATTAATGTATCAAAAAAAAAAAATATATATATGGCTTATTTGAATATGAAAAACACGTAAAAATGTGCAAAATTTATCATTAATTGAATTCCAAGTAACAAACTACTAATTATCTACGATGGTGATGTACAAAATACCTGAATTCGACAGGTATAAGTACAGAAGAATTGCCATTTACTTTTATCTTTCTTCGTGGCCAAGTGGGTTAGTCACTGTCTGTACAAGCTTGCCGACCAGAGTTCGATTCCCGGCCGGAGCCAAGCTCTTGTCTTTGTGTGATTTCGCCTGGGGCTCTGATCCCGAGGTCGTTAAGAGAATCCAGACATTAATGTATCAAAAAAAAAAAATATATATGGCTTTCTTGAATATGAAAAACACGTACAAATTTGCAAAATTTATCAATAATTGCATGCCAAGTAACAAACTACCAATTAGCTACGAGGGTGAAGATGGGTTGATTTCAATTCTAAGTACAAAATACCTGAATTCGACAAGTATAAGTACAGAAGAATTGTCATTGACTTTTATCTTTCTTCGTGGCCAAGTGGGTTAGTCACTCTGTGTACAAGCTTGCCGACCAGGGTTCGATTCCCGGCCGGAGCCAGGCCCTTGTCTTTGTGTGATTCCGCCTGGGGCTCTGATCCCGAGGTCGTTAAGAGAATCCAGACATTAATGTATAAAAAAAAATATATATGGCTTATTTGAATATGAAAAACACGTAAAAATTTGCAAAATTTATCATTAATTGAATGCCAAGTAACAAACTACCAATTAGCTACGATGGTGAAGATGGGTTGATTTCAATTCTAAGTACAAAATACCTAAATTCGACAGATATAAGTACAGAAGAATTGTAATTGACTTTTATCTTTCTTCGTGGCCAAGTGGGTTAGTCACTGCCTGTACAAGCTTGCCGACCAGGGTTCGATTCCCGGTCGGAGCCAAGCTCTTGTCTTTGTGTGATTTCGCCTGGGGCTCTGATCCCGAGGTCGTTAAGAGAATCCAGACATTAATGTATCAAAAAAAAATATATATACGGCTTATTTGAATATGAAAAACATGTAAAAATGTGCAAAATTTATCATTAATTGAATGCCAAGTAACAAACTACCAATTAGCTACGATGATGAAGATGGGTTGATTTCAATTCTAAGTAAAAAATACCTGAATTCGACAGGTATAAGTACAGAAGTATTGTCATTGACTTTTATCTTTCTTCGTGGCCAAGTGGGTTAATTACTGTCTGTACAAGCTTGCCGACCAGGGTTCGATTCCCGGACGAAGCCAAGCTCTTGTCTTTGTGTGATTTAAACCTGGGGCTCTGATCCCGAGGTCGTTAAGATAATCCAGACATTAATGTATCAAAAAAAAAAAATATATATGGCTTATTTGAATATGAAAAACACGTAAAAATGTGCAAAATTTATCATTAATTGAATGCCAAGTAACAAACTACCAATTAGCTACGATGGTGAAGATGGGTTGATTTCAATTCTAAGTACAAAATACCTGAATTCGACAGGTATAAGTACAGAAGAATTGTCATTGACTTCTATCTTTCTTCGTGGCCAAATGGGTTAGTCACTCTCTGTACAAGCTTGCCGACCAGGGTTCGATTCCCGGACGGAGCCAAGCTCTTGTCTTTGTGTGATCTCGCCTGGGGCTCTGATTCCGAGGTCGTTAAGAGAATCCAGACATTAATGTATCAAAAAAAAATATATATGGCTTATTTGAATATGAAAAACACATAAAAATGTGCAAAATTTATCATTAATTGCATGCCATGTAACAAACTACCAATTAGCTACGATGGTGAAGATGGGTTGATTTCAATTCTAAGTACAAAATACCTGAATTCGACAGGTATAAGTACAGAAGAATTGTCATTGACTTCTATCTTTCTTCGTGGCCAAATGGGTTAGTCACTCTCTGTACAAGCTTGCCGACCAGGGTTCGATTCCCGGACGGAGCCAAGCTCTTGTCTTTGTGTGATCTCTCCTGGGGCTCTGATTCCGAGGTCGTTAAGAGAATCCAGACATTAATGTATCAAAAAAAAATATATATGGCTTATTTGAATATGAAAAACACATAAAAATGTGCAAAATTTATCATTAATTGCATGCCATGTAACAAACTACCAATTAGCTACGATGGTGAAGATGGGTTGATTTCAATTCTAAGTACAAAATACCTGAATTCGACAGGTATAAGTACATAAGAATTGTCATTGACTTTTATCTTTCTTCGTGGCCAAGTGGGTTAGTCACTGTCTGTACAAGCTTGCCGACCAGGGTTCGATTCCCGGCCGGAGCCAAGCTCTTTTCTTTGTGTGATTTCGCCTGGGGCTCAGATCCCGAGGTCGTTAAGAGAATCCGGACATTAATGTATCAAAAAAAAAAAATATATATGGCTTTCTTGAATATGAAAAACACGTAAAAATGTGCAAAATTTATCATTAATTGAATGCCTAGTAACAAAACCAATTAGCTACGATGGTGAAGATGGGTTGATTTCAATTCTAAGTACAAAATACCTTAATTCGACAGGTATAAGTACAGAAGAATTGTCATTGACTTTTATCTTTCTTCGTGGCCAAGTGGATTAGTCACTGTCTGTACAAGCTTGCCGACTAGGGTTCGATTCCCGGACGGAGCCAAGCTTTTGTCTTTGTGTGATTTCGCCTGGGGCTCTGATCCCGAGGTCGTTAAGAGAATCCAGACATTTATGTATCAAAAAAAAATTATATACGGCTTATTTGAATATGAAAAACACGTAAAATGTGCAAAATTTATCATTAATTGAATGCCAAGTAACAAACTACCAATTAGCTACGATGGTGAAGATGGGTTGATTTCAATTCTAAGTACAAAATACCTGAATTCGACAGGTATAAGTACAGAAGAATTGTCATTGACTTTTATCTTTCTTCGTGGCCAAGTGGGTTAGACACTGTCTGTACAAGTTTGCCGCCGACCAGGGTTCGATTCCCGGCCGGAGCCAAGTTCTGTCTTTGTATGATTTCGCCTGGGGCTCTGATCCCGAGGTCGTTAAGAGAATCCAGACATTAATGTATCAAAAATATATATGGCTTATTTGAATATGAAAAACACGTAAAAATGTGCAAAATTTATCATTAATTGAATGCCAAGTAACAAACTACCAATTAGCTACGATGGTGAAGATGGGTTGATTTCAATTCTAAGTACAAAATACCCGAATTCGACAGGTATAAGTACAGAAGAATTGTCATTTACTTTTATCTTTCTTCGTGGCCAAGTTAGTTAGTCACTGTCTGTACAAGCTTGCCGACCAGGGTTCGATTCCCGGCCGGAGCCAAGCTCTTGTCTTTGTGTGATTTTGCCTGGGGCTCTGATCTCGAGGTCGTTAAGAGAATCCACACATTAATGTTTCAAAAAAAAAAATATATATGGCATATTTGAATATGAAAAACACGTAAAAATGTGTGAAATTTATCATTAATTGAATGCCAAGTAACAAACTACCAATTAGCTACGATGGTGAAGATGGGTTGATTTCAATTCTAAGTACAAAATACCTGAATTCGACAGGTATAAGTACAGAAGAATTGTCATTGACTTTTATCTTTCTTCGTGGCCAAGTGGGTTAGTCACTGTCTGTACAAGCTTGCCGACCAGGGTTCGATTCCCGGCCGGAGCCAAGCTCTTGTCTTTGTATGATTTCACCTGGGGCTCTGATCCCGAGGTCGTTAAGAGAATCCAGACATTAATGTATCAAAAAAAAAAATATAAATGGCTTATTTGAATATGAAAAACACGTAAAAATGTGCAAAATTTATCATTAATTGAATGCCAAGTAACAAACTACCAATTATCTACGATGGTGAAGATGGGTTGATTTCAATTCTAAGTACAAAATACCTGAATTCGACAGGTATAAGTACAGAAGAATTGTCATTGACTTTTATCTTTCTTCGTGGCCAAGAGGGTTAGTCACTGTCTGTACAAGCTTGCCGACCAGAGGTTGATTCCCGGCCGGAGCCAAGCTCTTGTCTTTGTGTGATTTCGCCTGGGGCTCTGATTCCGAGGTCGTTAAGAGAATCCAGACATTAATGTATCAAAAAAAATATATATGGCTTATTTGAATATGGAAAACACGTAAAAATGTGCAAAATTTATCATTAATTGCATGCTATGTAACAAACTACCAATTAGCTACGACGGTGAAAATGGGTTGATTTCAATTCTAAGTACAAAATACGTGAATTCGACAGGTATAAGTACAGAAGAATTGTCATTGACTTTTATCTTTCTTCGTGGCCAAGTGGGTTAGTCACTGTCTGTACAAGCTTGCCGACCAGGGTTCGATTCCCGGCCGGAGCCAAGCTCTTGTCTTAGTGTGATTTCGCCTGGAGCTCTGAACCCGAGGTCGTTAAGAGAATCCAGTTATCAATATATCAAAAAAAAATAGATATGGCTTATTTGAATATGAAAAACACGTAAAATGTGCAAAATTTATAATTAATTGAATGCCAAGTAACAAACTACCAATTAGCTACGATGGTGAAGATGGGTTGATTTCAATTCTAAGTACAAAATACCCGAATTCGACAGGTATAAGTACAGAAGAATTGTCATTTACTTTTATCTTTCTTCGTGGCCAAGTGAGTTAGTCACTGTCTGTACAAGCTTGCCAACCAGGGTACGATTCCCGGCCGGAGCCAAGCTCTTGTCTTTTTGTGATTTCGCCTGGGGCTCTGATCCCGAGGTCTTTAGGAGAATCCACACATTAATGTTTAAAAAAAAAAATATATATGGCTTATTTGAATATGAAAAACACGTAAAAATGTGCGAAATTTATCATTAATTGAATGCCAAGTAACAAACTACCAATTAGCTACGATGGTGAAGATGGGTTGATTTCAATTCTAAGTACAAAATACCTGAATTCGACAGGTATAAGTACAGAAGAATTGTCATTGACTTTTATCTTTCTTCGTGGCCAAGTGGGTTAGTCACTGTCTGTACAAGCTTGCCGACCAGGGTTCGATTCCCGAACGGAGCCAAGCTCTTGTCTTTGTATGATTTTGCCTGGGGCTCTGATCCCAAGGTCGTTAAGAGAATCCAGATTTTAATGTATCAAAAAAAAAAAAAATATATGGCTTATTTGAATATGAAAAACACGTAAAGATTTGCAAAATTTATCATTAATTGAATGCCAAGTAACAAACTACCAATTAGCTACGATGGTGAAGATGGGTTGATTTCAATTCTAAATACAAAATACCTGAATTCAACAGGTATAAGTACAGAAAAATTGTCATTGACTTTTATCTTTCTTCATGGCCAAGTGGGTTAGTCACTGTCTGTACAAGCTTGCCAACCAGGGTTCGATTCCCGGCCGGAGCCAAGCTCTTGTCTTTGTGTGATTTCGCCTGGGGCTCTGATCCCGAGGTTGTTAAGAGAATCCAGACATTAATGTATGAAAAATATATATGGCTTATTTGAATAGGAAAAACACGTAAAAATGTGCAAAATTTATCATTAATTGAATGCCGAGTAACTAACTACCAATTAGCTACGATAGTGAAGATGGGTTGATTTCAATTCTAAGTACAAAATACCTGAACTCGACAGGTATAATTACAGAAGAATTGTCATTGACTTTTATCTTTTTTCGTGGCCAAGTGGGTTAGTCACTGTCTGTACAAGCTTTCCGACCAGGGTTCGATTCCCGGCCGGAGCCAAGCTCTTGTCTTTGTATGATTTGGCGTGGGGCTCTGATCCTAAGGTCGTTAAGAGAATCCAGACATTAATGTATCAAAAAAAATATATATGGCTTATTTGAATATGAAAAACGTGTAAATATGTGCAAAATTTATCATTAATTGAATGCCAAGTAACAAACTACCAATTAGCTACGATGATGAAGATGGGTTGATTTCAATTCTAAGTACAAAATACCTGAATTCGACAGGTATAAGTACAGAAGAATTGTCATTGACTTTTATCTTTCTTCGTGGCCAAGTGGGTTAGTCACTGTCTGTACAAGCTTGCCGACCAGGGTTCGAGTCCCGGACGGAGCCAAGCTCTTGTCTTTGTGTTATTTCGCCTGGGGCTCTGATCCCGAGGTCGTTAAGAGAATCCAGACATTAATGTATCAAAAAAAAATATATATGGCTTATTTGAATATGAAAAACACGTAAAAATGTGCAAAATTTATCATTAATTGAATGCCAAGTAACAAACTACCAATTAGCTACGATGGTGAAGATGGGTTGATTTCAATTCTAAGTACAAAATACCTGAATTCGACAGGTATAAGTACAGAACAATTGTCATTGACTTTTATCTTTCTCCGTGGCCAAGTGGGTTAGTCACTGTCTGTACAAGCTTGCCGACCAGGGTTCGATTCCCGGCCGGAGCCAAGCTCTTGTCTTTGTGTGATTTCGCCTGGGGCTCTGATCCCGAGGTCGTTCAGAGAATCCAGACATTAATGTATCAAAAAAAAAAAATATATATATGGCTTATTTGAATATGAAAAACACGTAAAAATGTGCAAAATTTATCATTAATTGAATTCCAAGTAACAAACTACTAATTATCTACGATGGTGATGTACAAAATACCTGAATTCGACAGGTATAAGTACAGAAGAATTGCCATTTACTTTTATCTTTCTTCGTGGCCAAGTGGGTTAGTCACTGTCTGTACAAGCTTGCCGACCAGAGTTCGATTCCCGGCCGGAGCCAAGCTCTTGTCTTTGTGTGATTTCGCCTGGGGCTCTGATCCCGAGGTCGTTAAGAGAATCCAGACATTAATGTATCAAAAAAAAAAAATATATATGGCTTTCTTGAATATGAAAAACACGTACAAATTTGCAAAATTTATCAATAATTGCATGCCAAGTAACAAACTACCAATTAGCTACGAGGGTGAAGATGGGTTGATTTCAATTCTAAGTACAAAATACCTGAATTCGACAAGTATAAGTACAGAAGAATTGTCATTGACTTTTATCTTTCTTCGTGGCCAAGTGGGTTAGTCACTCTGTGTACAAGCTTGCCGACCAGGGTTCGATTCCCGGCCGGAGCCAGGCCCTTGTCTTTGTGTGATTCCGCCTGGGGCTCTGATCCCGAGGTCGTTAAGAGAATCCAGACATTAATGTATAAAAAAAAATATATATGGCTTATTTGAATATGAAAAACACGTAAAAATTTGCAAAATTTATCATTAATTGAATGCCAAGTAACAAACTACCAATTAGCTACGATGGTGAAGATGGGTTGATTTCAATTCTAAGTACAAAATACCTAAATTCGACAGATATAAGTACAGAAGAATTGTAATTGACTTTTATCTTTCTTCGTGGCCAAGTGGGTTAGTCACTGCCTGTACAAGCTTGCCGACCAGGGTTCGATTCCCGGTCGGAGCCAAGCTCTTGTCTTTGTGTGATTTCGCCTGGGGCTCTGATCCCGAGGTCGTTAAGAGAATCCAGACATTAATGTATCAAAAAAAAATATATATACGGCTTATTTGAATATGAAAAACATGTAAAAATGTGCAAAATTTATCATTAATTGAATGCCAAGTAACAAACTACCAATTAGCTACGATGATGAAGATGGGTTGATTTCAATTCTAAGTAAAAAATACCTGAATTCGACAGGTATAAGTACAGAAGTATTGTCATTGACTTTTATCTTTCTTCGTGGCCAAGTGGGTTAATTACTGTCTGTACAAGCTTGCCGACCAGGGTTCGATTCCCGGACGAAGCCAAGCTCTTGTCTTTGTGTGATTTAAACCTGGGGCTCTGATCCCGAGGTCGTTAAGATAATCCAGACATTAATGTATCAAAAAAAAAAAATATATATGGCTTATTTGAATATGAAAAACACGTAAAAATGTGCAAAATTTATCATTAATTGAATGCCAAGTAACAAACTACCAATTAGCTACGATGGTGAAGATGGGTTGATTTCAATTCTAAGTACAAAATACCTGAATTCGACAGGTATAAGTACAGAAGAATTGTCATTGACTTCTATCTTTCTTCGTGGCCAAATGGGTTAGTCACTCTCTGTACAAGCTTGCCGACCAGGGTTCGATTCCCGGACGGAGCCAAGCTCTTGTCTTTGTGTGATCTCGCCTGGGGCTCTGATTCCGAGGTCGTTAAGAGAATCCAGACATTAATGTATCAAAAAAAAATATATATGGCTTATTTGAATATGAAAAACACATAAAAATGTGCAAAATTTATCATTAATTGCATGCCATGTAACAAACTACCAATTAGCTACGATGGTGAAGATGGGTTGATTTCAATTCTAAGTACAAAATACCTGAATTCGACAGGTATAAGTACAGAAGAATTGTCATTGACTTCTATCTTTCTTCGTGGCCAAATGGGTTAGTCACTCTCTGTACAAGCTTGCCGACCAGGGTTCGATTCCCGGACGGAGCCAAGCTCTTGTCTTTGTGTGATCTCTCCTGGGGCTCTGATTCCGAGGTCGTTAAGAGAATCCAGACATTAATGTATCAAAAAAAAATATATATGGCTTATTTGAATATGAAAAACACATAAAAATGTGCAAAATTTATCATTAATTGCATGCCATGTAACAAACTACCAATTAGCTACGATGGTGAAGATGGGTTGATTTCAATTCTAAGTACAAAATACCTGAATTCGACAGGTATAAGTACATAAGAATTGTCATTGACTTTTATCTTTCTTCGTGGCCAAGTGGGTTAGTCACTGTCTGTACAAGCTTGCCGACCAGGGTTCGATTCCCGGCCGGAGCCAAGCTCTTTTCTTTGTGTGATTTCGCCTGGGGCTCAGATCCCGAGGTCGTTAAGAGAATCCGGACATTAATGTATCAAAAAAAAAAAATATATATGGCTTTCTTGAATATGAAAAACACGTAAAAATGTGCAAAATTTATCATTAATTGAATGCCTAGTAACAAAACCAATTAGCTACGATGGTGAAGATGGGTTGATTTCAATTCTAAGTACAAAATACCTTAATTCGACAGGTATAAGTACAGAAGAATTGTCATTGACTTTTATCTTTCTTCGTGGCCAAGTGGATTAGTCACTGTCTGTACAAGCTTGCCGACTAGGGTT
>NC_090736.1:92006020-92008520 GCF_036898095.1 Palaemon carinicauda
TACTTATACCTGTCAAATTCAGGTATTTTGTACTTAGAATTGAAATCAACCCATCTTCACCATCGTAGCTAATTGGTAGTTTGTTACTTGGCATTCAATTAATGATAAATTTTGCACATTTTTACGTGTTTTTCATATTCAAATAAGCCATATATATATTTGATACATTTATGTCTGGATTCTCTTAACGATTCTCTTAATTCGACAGGTATAAGTACAGAAGAATTGTCATTGATTTTTATCTTTCTTCGTGGCCAGTGGGTTAGTCACTGTTTGTACAAGCTTGCCGACCAGGGTTCAATTCCCGGCCGGAGCCAAGCTCTTGTCTTTGTGTGATTTCGCCTGGGGCTCTGATCCCGAGGTCGTTAAGAGAATCCAGACATTAATGTATCAAAAATATATATGGCTTATTTGAATATATATATATATATATATATATATATATATATATATATATATATGTGTGTGTGTGTGTGTAAATATATATATATATATATATATATATATATATATATTATATATATATATATATATATATATATATATATATATATATATATATATATATATATACTGTACATGTGTGTATATAAATGTATATACCGACATACATACATGCATGGTGTAAGTATATATATGTGTGTGAATATATAGAATATTATAGAAAAGAGAAAGCTCACCTAAAACCGCATTTAATAACATTACGTTAAAGCAACTATCAATCATTAATCATTCTGACCTTAAAAAGAGAGATAAGATCCTCTCCATTAATCATCCATGTCCCCTCTTCAGCAGATGCTGGCGACAACACTTCATATGATCCTCAAGATCATTATCATTTGTCATGAGAGAGAGAGAGAGAGAGAGAGAGGAGAGAGAGAGAGAGAGAGAGAGAGAGAGAGAGGAGAGAGAGAGAGAGAGAGAGAGAGAGAGCAGTTGAGTGGTAAAGGAAGAACATCACACCATTGGTTTGGGAATTAATTCGATTAGGATATAACATACTAGATTTTATAATGTAGTTATTTTAATGTACAGTAGTTATATTATGTAATTAGATGCATTGTTTGCAGTAAAAGTAAAAAGCACATATTTGTACAAATTGCATATACAGATTTCACTATAAATGCATAACAGGAACCATATACATACAGTATATCATCAGAATTTAGTTAGCACCGTGGTACATTATGATCGTTTGATAAAATCAAACCTCTCTAGCATTACGCATTCCTTTATAATTCACTTGAAGTGGCTATGTCTATTGTGAAAATAACCGTCTCTGTTATCCTTGGGTATTCAAGTGTTATTTGTAATAAGATTTTGCCTCTTTTATTCTCCATCTACCACTATGACTTTTTCGTACCTTCATAATGTTGAAATAATATCGTCATAAGTTATTTAATTTTGGTGTTATACTAGGACCGAACCATAGCCCCTTTGGTAGCAATCTTGCCTTCCATTTGAAGATGCAAGGACTCGTTCCTAGTATGATATAGAAATCAATACCTATTCGAGCACGATATTGTGTTTATTTTATCAAAGTGACTCGTTAGGGTTTTCTAAAATTTAAAGCTATCAATTGGGCCACCTGGTTAGTTGGGAACTCACTGGTATAATACTGATGTCTCACCAGGTAAATAAATCCTGAAGTGCATTTAGGTTCCGACTTCTTTTAAAGCCTGTGGTGGCGTGATTGATCTTATCTCTCATTTGAAGGAGGTACGCTTCGATCCAGGTATGAGATACAAATTTATTTCAATTTAAGCATGCATGCTATTGTCTTGATTAACATCCATTTTGACTGATAAAGAGTTATTGAAATCAAAAGCTACCAATTGATTTACCTTGTGGGGCGGGAAGTCGGGGAAAACTCGCTGGTATGAGACTGATGTCTCACCAGGTAAATAGATTTTGAAGCGTACTCAGGTTCTGATTTTTATTACAGCCTTTGGTGGCATGATTGATAGCGCTCTTGCCTCTCATTTGAAGGGAATTGGGTTCGATATCGGTAGGGGATAGAAATTTTTTCCAATTTTAACATGCATGAAATTATGTTGATTACTATCCATATTGACTCATTAGGTTACTTAGTGTGGCGGAGATTCGGGGAAAACTAGCCGGTATGAGACTGATGTCTCACCAGGTAAATGAATCCTCAAGTGGACTTAGGTTCTGACTTCTTTTAGAGCCTCTGGTGGCATGATTGGCAGCGACATGGCCATTTATGTGAGGGGGACAAGGGTTCGACCGCAGGATGAAAGAGAAATTTATTTCTTCTTGGCCAACGATAGTGTGTTCATTTTCATCACTATTGATTCAATAGAGGTGATTGGAGTTAAAAGGTATCAATTGTGTCACCTGGTGGGTCAGGAAGTCAGAGTATACTCGCAGGTATGAGAATAATGTCTCACCAGGTGAATCCTGGAAAATATTTAGCACTTACGTTCCGACTTCCTTTACAGACCATGGTGGCCTAATTGGCGGCGACCTCATGTCTCCT
>NC_090736.1:92013520-92028520 GCF_036898095.1 Palaemon carinicauda
CCAACTGCATAAAAAGAATAGAAAATAATAAGTACTAAAGTTTTTAAGGAAGTTTTGTGTTTAAAGTTAAGTAAAAAAATATTTAGAATATTTCTATGTTTTCATTGTAATATGCCAAATATATCTCAAAAGTTTTATAAAAGAGATGAATAAGTTTATTATCCATATTATAACATTCATATTTCGGTAGACTTCAGGCATTTTTGGTTATGTTGATATAGTCGATGGATATTCTACTTATAGGATAATGTACAGGGCTAGAATGGGACCGTAATATAACTTAATATAAAGGCTATTCTCAATACTTTACATCACCGAATACCCCTTCGTTATATTCTTTGATTACATACATCTTTATTATATTCTTTGACAATATAAATGTATTTTAGATAAGAAATGAAATACTGGAAAATTCAAATAGAATAAGCAATAAGTTAAAAGACTGAATACACCTGATGGCATTATGCCATATAAGAAACATGTAAAAAACCTTCTTTTTACTTTTCATAGACTCAAATAGGGCCTTGGGAGGTTCCCATGGGCATTGGAAAGGCCCAGTAGCATTTGAAAGTCACCATGGGCGTAGAGAGAGCACCATTGGTGTGGGGGGATCCCCATTATTAATTTTATCATTATTGTTTTTATCATAAAGTGCTAGGTGGTATATCTTAGCAATCTGTGTTTGCCAACGGTTATACCCATATAAGCGGATGAGCAACTTGGTGGAGTATTGAGAGCTTTTCGGGTGGAGGGAATGGCCCCCTAAATCTCGATGAAGTCATTGGCAGACAGGTGACGAACTGGGTTTAAGGCAATGGACAAACTGTCTCTTTGGCAGTTACTTTTGATGACTAGCGGTTGATTTTACTAGAATTAGTATAGAGCGGCAAGGGTCACCTACCTTAGCTAGATAAGCACTGTGCATCACAATGAACTAGCTATTCTTTGATATAACTAGCCAATGAATCCTCTATGGATATAGTCAGTCATAGAAAGAAAAAATGGCACAATGGCCCCCAGTCCCGGCCGTAGCAGGGTGCTAAGAATCTCCCGGTTTAGAAATACTAGGGAAAAATTGAAAATAGGTAGTTGAAATGTTAGAACCAGGAATCAGATTGGGCTTTTACAGCAAGTGGATAGTGAATTTATGAAATATAGTTTGAATATCTTAGCCCTGAGTCAAATTCGTTGTAAGGGGATTGGTAACGAAACTTTAGAACAAGGAAATATATATATTTATATACATATCTCTCTCTCTCTCTCTCTCTCTCTCTCTCTCTCTCTCTCTCTCTCTCTCTCTCTCTCTCTCTCTCTCTCTCTCTCTCTCTCTCTATATATATATATATATGTATATATATATATATATATATATATATATATATATATATATATATATATATATATATATATATATATATATATATATATATATATATATATATATATATGTATATATAAATATATATATATATATATATATATATATATATATATATATATATATATATATATATATAATATATATATATATATATATATATATATATATATATATATATATATATATATATATATATATATATATATATATATATATATATATATATATATATATATATATATCTAGTATATATATATTTACTCAGGAAGATCAGATGGAGTTAGAAGAGAAGGGGTAGGAATGATGAGGACACCAGGAGTAGAAGGGCATTAACCGAGTGGAGAGCTGTAAATAGTAGATTGTTACTAGCAAAGTTCAAATCAAAACAGGGCTATAAGGGTATTTTAGTTTGCTATGCCCCCAAAAATTATTCCCCTGAAGAAAGAACTGATGAATACTATGAAAAACCATGAATCATATTGGGCTTTTACAGCAAGTGGATAGTGAATCTATGAAATATAGGTTGAATATCTTAGCCCTGAGTCAAATTCGTTGTAAGGGGATTGGTAACGAAACTTTAGAACAAGGCAATGTATATTTATATACATCTCTCTCTCTCTCTCTCTCTCTCTCTCTCTCTCTCTCTCTCTCTCTCTCTCTCTCTCTCTCTCTCTCTCTCTCTCTCTCTCTCTCTCTCACTTTATATATATATATATATATATATATATATATATATATATATATATATATATATATATATATATATATACATATATATATATATATATATATATATATATATATATATATATATATATATATATATACATAGTATATATATATTTACTCAGGAAGATCAGATGGAGTTAGAAGAGAAGGGGTAGGAATGATGAGGACACCAGGAGTAGAAGGGCATCAACCGAGTGGAGAGCTGTAAATAGTAGATTGTTACTAGCAAAGTTCAAATCAAAACAGGGCTATATGGGTATTCTAGTTTGCTATGCCCCAAAAAATTATTCCCCTGAAGAAAGAACAGATGAATACTATGAAGAACAGCATAGGGTAATAGATGATAGCCCTGAAAGCTATAAGAAAGTTGTGATTGGCGAATTCAATGCTAAAGTTGGAAGAAATAACCATGGGATAGAGAATGTGATTGGTGTCGAGAGTCTCTGTGAAGTTGTAAGTGAAAATGGAGCACATCTCATAAGTTTCTGTTCAGCAAACACTCTCGTCACTGGGGGTACTCTATTTCAACGTATGAACATCCAAAAGTCTACATGGACTTCACCATTTGGCATTTACAAAAATCAGAGAGATCATATTGCCATTAATAAAGAAAGAAGCATGACCTGAGAAATGTAAGATGATACAGAGGTGCCGATATTGGTAGTGATCACACTGAATTTGAAACTGAAAGCACCCAACAGAACGATATATAGAATAACTAGGTTTGGTACAACTAAGCTTTTAGAAGAAGAGCACCGAGAAACATTTGCAATTGAATATAGGAATTAATTCACAGTCTTAGAAACTTTAAGAGTTAAATTTCAGACAATTAATAAAGAATGGTATGATATAAAGAACTTACATCAGTCAGTTGGTGGTGAAGCCTTGGGACACGCAGCTACAAAGAGAAAGCCATGGATATCAATTGATACTTGGGATACTATAATGAGTAGAAAAAGACATGAATTGATTGCTGAAAGTTTTCAAGGAATTAATGAAAATTACAGGGTAGAGCAAGCTAAGTATTCCAGTATTTACAGTAATGTCAAAAGAAAAGCCAGGAATGACTGGAGAGAATATTTAGGCGGTGAAGCAGATGAGGCCGACAAATCTATGAATTCAGGAAGTGACTATGGTGTAGGAGTTTCTCATAGAGTTATTAATGAAATCTGGACTGGGACACATACCCATCAAAAAGAGAGATGGTTCAGTTATAGAAACAGAAGAGGAATAAAGAAAACGTTGGAGGGAACATTTTATTGAGGTTATAAATGGAAAATGTGAAGGGAATAATTTGATTGACATATATATGAATCTGATAAAAACTTTCGTATGCCCATGAATGAATTCAATATGTTTGAAGTCAAAGGTATGCTAAAAAAACTAAGGAGAATGAAAGCCAGGTGATACGATGGAATTGCAGCAGAGATAATACTAGCCAAAAAAAAAGAAGTGACTCCCAGACTACTTACAAGATTATTTTGTAGAATGTGGCATGAAGAGGCAAAATCTGATGAATGGGAGTTATGAGTGTTGGTGAAATAGCAAAACAAGGAGACCTGACTGATTTCAATTATTAAAGAGGTGTAATAGTTACGTCAGTTGTTATGAAAATATATAGTATGCTTATTTTAAAGAGACTGGGGAGAAAGATGAAAAGCTGAGAGATGAACAAGCAGGATTTAGAAAAGCATGAGTTGCACTGACTAAAATTTTATTTTGAGACATGTACAGCGATGCATAGAATATAGAAATTCCCTTTGATGGCATTTGAGGACTTTGAAAAAGCCTTTGATAGTGTGCACGGGCCAATTTTATGGAGAGTCTTGTGTTATTATGGAATTCCTCTTGAATATGTAAATTTGATTAAGTCTCTTCATGAGTATTGCAAGTGTAAAGTTAACCCTTTATCGACCAAATAATCCAAACAGGATCTTTAAAACAGGTACTTTGTGGTATTTATGGCGAACAAGTTTATGCTTGTATGAAATGCAATCTTTGGCAACTCATAGCTAGACTCCTCTGCTCTTAGAATCAGCCAATCACAAGCCGAAAGCCCCTGTCATGAAGATTGTAGGGCGTTAGAAAGCCACCCCAGTCATGTACTGGTTGGAAAAGCGTCAAGACCTGTGGCAGCTACCTCCATTAATCCCCCCTCCTCTACCCCCAAACCTTCATAATCATGGTAAGTACACAGTGACTTTGAAATAGTGATGCCTAGTGATATGCTTACCTTTTGATGTGGATTTAAAGTAATTTAGTGTTACTGAAGTGTCGTTGTGACTATAAAAAATTATAGATCCTCTGCATCCCGCAAGGGATCTATACTTTGGTCAAGTTTAGATGGACCACGCTCATCAAACTTGAGACGTTTTGGACTTTAACGGTTAAACCAGCCAATAGAATAAGACACCCAACAAATTTTTTTAGTGCCTGTTTTAGACATTTGTGGATATTTGTAACATTGTTTCTAGAAATAATAGTGATGATTTAGAGATGTTAAGTTCATTTGCATATAGATTATAACCTTATAAGGGATTGAATGATCGGTTTTTTTTAGGCAAAGTTATATTCTGCATTGGAGACTCAGGTTCATACACCATGTGTAGACCCAGACGATGCTGAAACTATTGAGTGAAAGTTGCTTGGTATGGCTTTTGAGGATTTTTCTGAAATGAGTTAAGCAAACATCATCGAACTGCGCAACAATACGGCAAACCTGAAGTTTCTGTGGGTGATGCTTGTCGATGAAATCAACCACATGTTGATGATATGCCAACATCTGTTTTATTTTCCCCGTGCCTAAGATTTGGCCTACCTCCTCGGTCTCCTCCGACTCACTCAACTGCGCTTGGAACTCATTATGCTGCATGGCTTGCAGCTCCTTGAGTTCCTCGGTGGTGAGCTCTTCATGATGCTCATCGACGAGTTCGGTGATGTCATCTTCATCCACCTCCAGACCCATGGACTTGCCAAGGAATACAATCTTTTCGACGTCTTCCGTGGCGGCAAGCACAGGTTCATTCTCAGGGCCAAAACCTTTGAAATCTCTGGGAGCAACAGCATCAGGCCAAAGCTACTTCCAAGTTAAATTCAGTGTCCGACGAGTTACTCCCTCCCAAGCCAGATCTATGATCTTTAGGCAGTGCACGATATTAAAGTGGCTCCTCCAAAATTCACGCAAAGTTAAGTTGGTGATTGGCGTGACAATAAAGCATTGCTTAAATAAGTGTTTGGTGTAGAGCTTCTTAAAATTAGAGATGACTTGCTGGTCCATGGGCTGGAGGAAAGGGGTGGTATTCGGTGGAAGATACAACACTTTGATGAATTTGTATTCGTCGATGATATCATCTTCGAATCCGGCGGGGTGAGCGGGTGCATTGTCCAAACAAAGCAAGCACTTCGAAGGCAAATTCCTCTCCTGAAGGTACTTCTTGAGAGCAGGGGCGAAAACACGTTTACCCATTCCACAAAGATATGCCTAGTAACCCAAGCCTTAGAATTAGAACGCCATAGAACATGTAGTAGGTCTTTATTAATTCTATGTGCTGTAAATGCCCTAGGGTTTTCGGAATGGTAAACTAATAAATGCTTAATTTTGCAGTCCTTGCTAGCGTTGGCACAAAGTGCAAGAGTCAACCGATCCTTCATTGGCTTATGTCCAGGCATTTTCTTCTCTTTGGCGGTAATGTACGTTCGACTAGGCATCTTTTTCCAAAATAGACCGGTTTCATCACAGCTGAACACCTGCTGCTCTACGTAGCTTTCCTCCGCCACGATGCTTTCGAACTTTTTAACAAAGTCTTTAGCAGCCCTGGTGTCCGAACTCGAATATTCTCCATGCCGAACAACTGAATGAATCCCGGTCCGTTTCCTAAATTTCTCGAACCAACCTCGAGACGCCTTGAATTCCTCTGTCGTAGGATCGGCTGAACTCTCCCCCGCGTCACCCTCAGAGCCCGCCGCCTTCAAGTCACTATATATAGCGCTGACCTTCTCACAAATGATCGTTTCAGTGATCGTATCGTCAAAAATCACCTTGTGCTTGATCAATATTAACAAAAGGCGTTCCATCTCTTCAAGGGTAGGGCTACGACGTTTGGAAATAATCGTGATCCTCTTCGAAGGTTTCACTGCTTTATGGCTGCCTTCTGTTTTATGATCGTCAAGAACGTAGACATATTCCGGCCATATTGTTTAGCCAGATCGCTAACACGTACACCTCGCTCATGCTTTTCTTTTATTTCTTGCTTTATATCTAATGAAAGCATTGACTTCTTCCTTTTCTCACTACTACTACTTCTTCCTGAACCGAAACTAAGCTTTTTAGGACCCATGATTACGAAACACAGAAAACAACATGTGAAAAAGGAAGATAAAAAACACTGTTAATAACTGAGCGAATAGAGAACAACCACACGATGCGCACGAGATGAGAGAACTGATCAAGGTGACGATCGATTGGCGTCCCTCTGGTGTGCAGCCGTCTAGCGGCGTCAACAACAAACCACGGTTGACGCTTTCGAGAAAATTCAACGCGTACGCGTATTGTTTACTTCGTATGTTGGAGCAACACTTTGGGTGCCGAGACAGAAATTTGGTCGAATTTCACTTCGGATGTTGGAAAATTCATATGTTAGGACATTCGTATGTAGAGGTTCCACTGTATATATATATATATATATATATATATATATATATATATATATATATATATATATATATATATATATATATATATATATGTATATATATATATGTATATATATATATATATGTATATATATATGTATATATATATATATATATATATATATATATATATATATATATATATATATATATATATATATATATATATATATATATATATATATATATATATATATATATATATATATATATATATATATATACATATATATATATATATATATATATATATATATATATATATATATATATATATATATATACATATATATATATATATATATATATATATATATATATATATATATATATATATATATATATATATATATATATATATATATATATATATATATATATATATATATATATATATGATTATAGCTCCCAGGTCTGGGCACCAGAATATATAATACTATGGCTCGTGACTGGGAACTAAACATATAATACTATATATATATACTACGACTGGCAAGTTAATCAACCTCTCTAGTTACAGAATCACTTGTTTGATTTTACATTGAAACTGTTACATTTCGAAATATTATTACACAGATTCTGAGACTGTTAAATAACTCCCAGACGAAATATATAACGCACTGAATATCCAACGGCCTCTTTAGTACACTCAAAACTTAACTGGGTAATTATTCTTAAGCAATCAAACTTACTACAGTTCTTTAACAGGTTACAAGCAGATTCTATTCTAAACAATGGTGATTGTAATAATACACTCTTCAGAAATAATAATTATATTCTATATATATATATATATATATATATATATATATATATATATATATATATATATATATATATATATATATATATATATATATATATATATATTACAACACTTTGAAAAGAATTTACATAATAACAAATACAACAACTCGAAGTATTAAGAATGAACTGAAAAATTTATATCAACTTGACTTAAACTATTATATTTTAATAAACTCTAGACTAAGAAAAGAAATAACACTTATCAAAATTATACAATCAGTTGTTTCACTTGAAATCAAATCTGAAAACAATATTCAGGTTAGACTCTTAATGAAAAATATATACCCGATCATAATTTAAATACCTACAGGGCCAGTTACAAAAACTTGACACAATGCCAACACTCACCCTAATACAATAAATTCAAAGTCACCGTTTTGTCCTACATAGCTTTTTATCATACGATCTGCTTTGGGGCACAGAGTCAATTAGGAGAGGACACAATATAGGTACTGAACACTTTCAAAACAATACTCTGAGCTGTGTGCTTGAGTGAGAAAGAACGGGGATGGTGAGCTTCAGGTTAGAAATCTCTATCTGACGATCTAACACTGCGGGTTGCCGTATATATAAAACCTATCTGCTTCCACAAACTTCCCAACAAGCTTGGAAGCGGGGCTCAGGGTAGGGGGAGGGGAGGGCAAGTGGCGTCAGAGTTACCATGTATCATTCTCTCGAATGTATACTCACGCCACGCCAGTCAGCTACCTCCGCCCTCCCTTGGTCCCTGAAATAAAAAAAAAGGTAACAACCTATCACTAGGTCCTTCGCGAAATTTCCAAGCACGTGGTACACTGCGTATTCTATCATAAAAATAACACAATAGCTCATAAGAAATATATAAAAACCTTACTCAAGGCCTTGTTCCTTTTGTGTATGATTAAATATGTAAGAAAAATATGAAAAATAGAAAGTAAATTCTTAAAAATAGCGTAAATTAACATATACTGACTTGAATAAAGAATGTAATGAAATTAACGACGCAGGTCATATATAGTTTCCATAATATATTTAAATCTACATGGAGAGAGCCCACCATATGAGCTGGCTAACCTCTCTTCAATGCACAATTAATATATAGATAAAGTCATTAATAAACTACGGTATTTACGCTACACTAGACCAGCTTCGTAAGATAGCTCCACCCAGAAAAGATTATTTACTCCAGGCCTTAATCCATCAATTCTGCCCAAGATAAATAATCTGCAACGACGTTATCTTTACCTGACATATACTTTACTTCAATAAAATACTGTTGCAAACATAATGACCACTTAGTTAACCTTTGACTATTATTTTTCATCTTATTCACAAAAGTTAACGGATTATGATCTAAGTACAATGTAATCTCATTCTGCGGTGGATTTATGTAAATTAAAAAACTGTATATTACTGTGACCAGCACCAGCAGTTCCGTTTCAACTGTCGAGTCAACTTATTGTTGCTTCTTCAGCTGTGACAACATAACACGCACAGGGTGATTAATTCCTTATCTTCTTGCAGTGAGACAGTTCCAATCCCGTTATCCAACATATCCACATTGATGAGGAATTCCTAGTTCAAATCTGGTTCTTATCTGGCTCTTGAAGTCTCTGTTTCGAAGTTAATATGTTCTACAGATTTTTCCTATTTTCTTGTATCTCGATAACGTAGGTACAGTCACTGCTCTCCTCCAAAATCTGGAAAGGTTCTGGGAACTCGTTTGCCAGAGGGAATCTTCTTACAGATGCCGAGACCAACACCTCCCGTCATACCATAAACTGTCTGTTCGTACTCTTCATAACAAACCTTTTCTTTGTCCGTCCTTGACTTGTTTTCAAGTCTTCTTGGGAACGCTTCCTTAACTCACCGATTCCTTTCCTCAAATCCATGACATTTCCCTCGTCCGTTTCTCTCGATCCTTCCATTTTCCCGGCAATATTTTCTTTCCTCCTTTGCTAAAGGGTCCTGCAACTTGTCTTTTAATACTCTTCCTACCAAACCTTTTCTTTGTTCGTCCAAGATTCGTTGTCTCAGGCCTTTTGTGGAAAATTTCCTTCCCTTGCCGAATCCTTTCCTCAAATTTTGACATTCTCATTTCGTTTTCTTTCAATCCTTCCATTTTTCTGCTTGCATTTTCTTTGGTCCTTTCCTGAAGGGTTCTTCTCGTACTTCCATCAGGCGTAAGGAAGCTTCTTTGATTATCTTGTTGGGCTTTTCAGGAGTCTGACATATATGACATGCACGGCAAAATGGCTTATGTCCATATACAGGCCAGGCCAGAAAAAGTGTTTCATTATCTTCTCCGCTGTCTTCCTTATCACCAAATGTACCGTCTCGTGCGCAACGGTGATCACCTGTCTTCTCAACGGTGCGTGAATTAATATCTGCGGATATATCCACCATTCAGCATTCCCAGGGATATCGGTAGGTCAATGCTTCCTCATAAGCAACCCATTCTTTAGATAATAACAGGATGGAGATTGCTGTGCCTCCCTCTAGTCCACCACATTCTGCACTAAATCTGTTAACGTTGCATCCTTCCATTGCAATCGTATCAGCCTTTTCCTACTCACTTGTCCTACTTATAACGTTGAATTTTCTATTTCTTCCAGGTAAATTTCATCTTTGTTCCCCTATCCACTCTTCTATCAGACCTTTTCGCTTGGTCCTACTTGTGAGTTCTCTTATTGCCTACCATCAAGGGAATATTTTTCTCCAGAAAACAAATCCTCAAAGTTCATTTCTTTCAGATCCATTTTTTCTTTGTCAACTTTTCCACACGTCTGTCGTCCCTTTTTGCTCGGGCTTAATCGGGAATTCTCCTCTTGCGTACCATCAAGGGAATCTTCTTCTTGGGAAAACTAATCCTCCAAGTTCATTGCTCACCCAATTTCTTTTTCTTCTTCAGCAGCTACTTTTTTCTTCATACTCCCAGTAATAACACAACTAGGAAACAGAGACGGGTAGTTCTTCTTAAGTTCAGTCATAGGACTATACTTCAATGGTTTCTCTGTTACAATGGGACAAGGCCTGAACGGCGCTACACCACCCTCATTACCCAGCAGGACGTCTATTCCTTCGACAGCCAATGAATTCTGTAGCCCAAAGTCAAAATTACCTGTCACGAACTTTCATGACAGTTTTGAACGGCAAATAGGGGTAACCTCCTCACCCCCTATTCCCTTCAAAGAGAATGAGTCGCCTGTTAGAGACTGATCCAACAATGGGTGTACTCCTCATACCACCACACTATGGTTACAGCCTGTGTCTCGCAATATCCTGACCGGGGTTCACTCACTCACATTGATTGCTGCTAACATATCTTCATAGATATATGGTTTAAAGGCATCCATGCTGTTTGTGTTCATCCTATTTGTTGTTTAAACGTTAACATGTTTATTTTCCTCTCCTTCCTTTCCCAACCGCTTCTTTTTTTCGCGTTCTATAAGGTCGAATTATCCCTAATTACTTGGGCAACTGCTTTCGGTTAGTCTGACCAGTATTCCTTACTGATATGGCCTCTCTTACCACAATCGAAACAGACAATAATAACCTCTGTATGTTTTTCACGATACTTGAAGGAAAACAATTTGACGACTGTATCTCTGTTACTATCGCATTCTTCTTAAGGACGGTACCAGTGCTTCTTCCGTTGTAACTATTGAATTTGTTCCCGTAGTTATTACTTAAGTGGTTTCCATGGTTTGGCAAATACTTGACACTTGGTCGGAACAACGGTTGAAACTTCATGTCCGAGGATGGCCGACTGATAATATTATAATCTTCACTCAGCAAAGCAGCTTTATCAGGTTTCTTCTCCCTCTCTCTCGCAAGTACGTTCATATGTGTTCAGGAATTCCTCATAAACACTGCTCTAGTATTATCAATTCTTTCAAATCAGCCATCTACTTTACGTTAGCAGCCTTAAAACATCGCCATACCTAATAAGCGTAATCCAGGAAAGTTATTTTCTCATCCTTTCTCAAACTTTGGAGCATTTCATTATAATATTATAGGGTCATCTGATACACTAGCAGCATAATCCTCTTCACTTCTCGATATTCTATCCTCTGGTCCTGAGATAAGAATAAGTAAGCAATGCGGCCATTCCCAAAGAGCACACACTGCAACAACACAGACCATTTATCTTTTGGCCATTTTATTGTCGGTGCGACCGTTTCCAAATGATCGATGAACTCATACAGAATCTCTTCTGTGAACCTTAGAATTAACCTCTGGGCTTCCAACACATTAAACACTGGATTGTGCTTAGCCATGCGTTGCAATTTTGCACATGCATGCAACAGCTCTAACACACGCGCATACCTCGCTTCTTCCATCTCTTTTTCTTCCTGTCTTCTCTCTTTTTCGTCTTTTCTTGCGCTTTCCCATGCTTCTATCTCTTTTGCACATTGTCTTATTTCTCCCTCTTCTTCTGCTCGCCTTGCTTCTATTAACCTTGCATGCCTTGCGATCTTTCTCTTTTTTTTTTCTCGTGTTGCTTCCATTTGCTTCTCTCTTTCTTCCCGTCTTGCTTCCATTTCCTTCTCTCTTTCTTTCCGTCTTGCTTCCATTTCCCTTTTAAGTCGTGCTTCTTCTTTCTCTTCCGCCAACATCTTCAACTTGTTCAAATTCTACTATGCTGCAATTCGTCGAATCTCAGCCTCAACATCCCTATCTGCTTTCATGCCTTCAGTTTGTGGGCCAACTGGTCCTTGCTTCGCTAAAAGTTCTTTCACAGCTTCCTCCAACACTTCACGAGCTGCTACAGTATTTTCTTCCAACCAATTTCACGAATTTATCAAAGCTTCTAAGGCTAAACACTTGATTTAGATTGTAATCATCAAAATCGTTGCATAGCCACTACATGCCATTAAGATAGATAGCCACTGAGCTTTAGTTACATTAGCTTCTGACAATTTCTGAACACTTGGATTATTCAAAAACTTCTAAATATTAAACTCTGCTATCTTGTAATTTAACCAATTTAAATTCTCGTGACTGGGAACAAAACATAATATCATATATACTACGACTGGCAAGTTAATTAACCTCTTGAATTCCGAACTCGATTGTTTGCTTTTACATTAAAAATTTTACACTTTAAAATATTAATATATGAATTCTGAGGCCGTAAGTAACTCCCAGACAGTACTACGACTGGCAAGTTAATTAACCTCTTGAATTCCGAACTCGATTGTTTGCTTTTACATTAAAAATTTTACACTTTAAAATATTAATATATGAATTCTGACGCCGTAAGTAACTCCCAGACAGTACTATATAAAACACTGAATATCCAAAGGTCTCTTAAGTACACTCAAAACTATACTTGGTTAATTATTCTTAAGCAAACAATCTTACGACATATCTTTAACAGGATACGGAAGGATTCTATTCTAAATAATGGTGATTGGATTAATACACACTTTACAAAAATAAATATATTCTATATAAATTGGAACACTTTGAAGAGAATATACATGATACTAAAAACAATCACTCGAAATAATCAGACTGAACAAACATCAGATCAAAACAAAAATGTTACAATCTGAAAATTAAATATTAACTTGCCTTGAACTATTTCATCTTAATAAACTGTAGACTAAGAGAAAAAATAACACATGAAAACTTTGAAATCCCTTGTTTCACTTGAAATTAAACCTGAATACAATATTCAGGTTTGACACTTAATGAAAAGTAGATAACCAGATCACAATACCTAATCTTCTTACAGAGAGAGAGAGAGAGAGAGAGAGAGAGAGAGAGAGAGAGAGAGAGAGAGAGAGAGAGAGAGAGAGAGAGAGAGAGAGAGTCGAATGATTTAGAAGCAATAAGGGTGTAGATATAACGATTTACTCTCCTTATTATTGAAATTGATAAGAAAAGGGTCTGTTAGGAGAAGTAAAGAAACATTTCAAGAACTTTTTTCCGTAAATGAAGAAGAAATATCATTGTTAGTATAATGATCATGGGGGAACTTAGATATGGTGACACTGTATTCTTTATGTAACGCCATCGAAGTCTGTTGATAAGATTTCTATATCTCCCAACAGTTTTCGTTATAAGTTTTATCATTGAATATCTTGAAAGAAAGAATGTCCCTGTTGTTATGAAGAGTGATTTTCATTTATTCTTCAATAAAGAAGAAAACTAGATTTAAGTACCCTGGAAAATTCAAAGAAGACATAAAAGGATTAGAGGATGAAGATGAAGTATATCCTTTAGTTGTTACTAATTGGAAGAGATGCGAAAATTGTGTGGTTTTTATTTCACAAATCATGGGAGTGTACAGTTTAATCACGGACGCATTTCATGTCATTGGAATTGCATATCGGTATGTAGTAGCAATATCCATAGCAGATTTTGATTTTGAGCGCTAGTTTCTTTCTCTTGGTACTGAAAATAGAGATGCATTAATGATGATTTGTATTGAAAAGGATGTAGGCAAATAGAATAAATGAGGTGTGGAACTTTTAAAACCATTGTCGCTAGGAAATACCAAAAAACAAATGGTATGTAGACTTCAAGGAAGGATACACTGCAAACCTGCACCTTAATATTGTAGGACTTCTATCACCAGTAGCAGGAAATAGAAAAGATGGATAATTTAAAACCAAGAAGTAAGAAAACAATTGATAAAGATCATATTTAAGTTCTAAAAGTTAGAAATAAGGAACAAAGAAGTCATAGATGATGTAGAAGAAAATGGGATTAGTATCCAAGAAATACAAAATATATTAAAATAAAGGATACAACCTAGAGAGAAAATAACCAATAGAAGTAGGGGGTTCATGAAACCCACTAAAGGAATGGCAGTTAGGGCCAAGAAGACTAAACTGCCTGGAAATATAAGTACCAACAAAAACTGATTCACCTCCCACCCCAGCAGAAGAAGAGGAAGACGAGAAGTTGTTAGTTGGAGGCTATGGCGAAGGACCAAAGGGAGCACTTCGTCCTTAAAAAGAGGAAAAAGGTCAGGTCCTAAACAGGTACCAACACACAGAAGATAGATGTAGTGAATAATAAAATTATAACAGAGAACAAGACTACTTTCATTGTTCAGGCTACAGGAAATGGCCTATTCCTAATAATGAACCTTTTTTCAAACAGCTAAAAAAAAAATTGAAACATCTAAGAACAAAACCAATAATACTTAAGTTATAGGTATTCTCCTAAGACTCAATGCCAGCCACTTCACCCTCAGTAAGGCCGTAGGGATAAACATAAGGCTCAAGTCCACATGCCAGAAAAAGAAAATTAAATTTATCGATCGTTGTGGTACTATCATCGGCCTGAGAAAATTATTCAAAAGACACGGAATACACTTTAGCGCTAAAACACTAGTAAATCAAGGAAACTAGCAAAGCTACAAAGGCAGAAAAAAGATAAAAATTTCCTCAGAG
>NC_090736.1:92033520-92042648 GCF_036898095.1 Palaemon carinicauda
AAGTGTGCCTTGATGGTTGGGCTAACACGTGCATGTCTTTTTTTTATCTGAGATGCCGTATATTAGAATGTTGGGCATTTTACCGCGAGTGCCCCTTTTTCATTTTTTTTCATTTTTTTGCCAAGTCATTTTTCCGTAAGATATTGCCAAATAGTGTCGTAAAACTTTTGCTTTTTTAGTGTTGGAAAGTGTGTCTAGATGATCTGGCTACCCATGCGTGACTTTGTTTTTGTCAGATACGACGTAGTTATTGGTATATTGGGTATTTAACTGCGGTTGTCAATTTCTGTTTTTTTTTTTTTCAATATTTGTAAAAATTTACTACGTAGTAAGGAATTGCCGTATATTATTGATTTTTTTTTTCATGTTTATGTGTTAGAAAGTGTGCCTTGATGGTTGGGCTAACACGTGCATGTCTTTTTTTTTATCTGAGATGCCGTATATTAGAATGTTGGGCATTTTTCCGCGAGTGCCCCTTTTTATTTGTTTTGCATTTTTTTGCTTAGTCATGTTACCGTAAGGAATTGGCAAGTAGTGTCGCAAAACTTTTATTTTTATAGTGTTGGAAAGTGTTTCTAGATGATCTGGCTACCCATGCCTATTTTTTTTTTAGCCAGATATGGCGTATATATAAGTATGTGTTCGATTTTCCTGTGATTGCCATTTTTTCGTTTTTTCCCATTTCTTTCAAAATTACTACGTACTAAGGAACTATTACAGAGTAATGATTCATTTATATGTTTATTTGTCGGAAAATGTGCCTTGATGGTTTGCCTAGCACGTGGCTGAAATTTTTTTTTTTCTGAAATGCCGTATATTAGAATGGCCATTTTTCCGCGAGTGCCCCTTTTTATTTGTTTTGCATTTTTTTGCTTAGTCATGTTACCGTAAGGAATTGGCAAGTAGTGTCGCAAAACTTATAATTTTATAGTGTTGGAAAGTGTTTCTAGATGATCTGGCTACCCATGCCTATCTTTTTTTTTAGCCAGATATGGCGTATATATAGGTATGTGTTCGATTTTCCTGTGATTGCCATTTTTTCATTTTTCCCCATTTCTTTCAAAATTACTACGTACTAAGGAGCTATCACAGAGTAATGATTCATTTAGATGTTTTTTTGTCGGAAAATGTGCCTTGATGGTTTGCCTAGCACGTGGCTGAATTTTTTTTTTTCTGAAATGCCATATATTAGAATGTTAGCCATTTTTCCGCGAGTGCCCCTTTTTATTTGTTTTGCATTTTTTTGCTTAGTCATGTTACCGTAAGGAATTGGCAAGTAGTGTCGCAAAACTTATATTTTTATGGTGTTGGAAAGTGTTTCTAGATGATCTGGCTACCCATGCCTATCTTTTTTTGGCCAGATATGGCGTATATATAGGTATGTGTTCGATTTTCCGGTGATTGCCATTTGTTCGTTTTTTCCCATTTCTTTCAAAATTACTACGTACTAAGGAACTATCAAAGAGTAATGATTCCTCTAGATGTTTATTTGTCGGAAAATCTTGTTTACTTCTTTTTTGATTGAATATCATCAAATTTTTTTAGCTAAAATATTATATTGTTTCACATTTTTGTTTTTTTTTCGATTTTATTTCCCTTCAAAAAATTTGTTTTGGGTCAAAATTTTAATTTTATAGTCGTAAAATAATCGACAATTATCCAGCAACCCACCATACAATTTTTATGCATATCCAATAATAATTAGATTAGTAAATAACACCTTGAAATTGACATACCCTTCCTACATTTCAAGTGGCAGATTAGGGAGTCTGAGTCAGTGTGGTTGGCGGCCATTTTGTGGACATATCCGAAGCGTAAGTTGCCCTATCTATATATATTCTTGTTCCCTATAGAATTTTTGATATTTTGGTATATTTTTACCTGCATAAATATCATATTATATATTAAATATATGTATTTTTTTACGAAATTTCTAAGTACTCAAAAAATTAACTTTAGATATGGCCCCTGATATAAATGTAATTTACAATATAATGAAGATTTTTTTACATATTTCTATTTTAGGATAACATGTGTTTATTCCCTAAAAAAATTAGCCACTTCCTATTTCATTTGGGTACCCAAAAAAAATCATGAAATTTGGACAAATTTTTTTGGCCAAAAAAAGTTACCCTTTTTTTCTCATTTCATATCTTCACCTCCATGGGTCTGACTTCATCCAAAATACATCAAGATGTGTCCTAAACATTCAAGAATCAATTCCTAAAAGGATTTGTGTATATATTTATAAACTTTTTATTATGAATTTTTATGTCGTCTTTTTTTTTCTACTTAATTTTTTAAAATATCTATAATAAATAGTTTTTCTGCAGATGAGTAGTATTTATCTTTACAGTTGTTTTAAGACGATCGCGGATCACTGAGTACTTGTAGATGTGAATGCCCCTGTTTGTAGTACGGTCCTCTGGACCTTGTATTTGGAAGGTACCTACCTGAAGTGTAACATTCAAAATTTTCCTATTTCTTATCTTAGGGTTCAATTTAGTTGTAGTTCATCTTTTAAAGATCTTAAGGATGGTTTTCCCTTGATTTGTACATTAATTTATTTTGGTTGTCATTGTTACCAACCGTTACGTTTTTTTTTTTTGTGTAAATAAATACTGTAACTTTTGTTGAGGTATTTGTTTTTTGTTCCAAAGTTGCTGTGTTACATTTTTACTGACTGCAAATTTCTGAGGAAAGACAAGAACCCTTGAAATTACAGCCTTTGACAAGGTCGTAATAACGTGGTGACCGGGACAGGATGTGCGCTCAGGTGTACACAGTAATTGGGACTTTGGAATGCTCCTCAGTGGTGGTTATAGTATTTATTTTTGGAAATACCTTTCCCTCCTACCACTATGGATAATTTGGAAGACTTTGAGTTTAGTCCTGCAGAGTTCTTAGGGTCTGCCGACTGTATAAGTCAATTAACAATACTAAGTAAGGAATATCTGGTTAGTTGTGCTAGATGGTTGGGTATTCCGTTCAAAAGGATGGATACAAAAATGAAGTTACTAATAATGATAAAGAACAGTGTTATGCAAGGTTTAGCTGAGGCTGAAGGGTTACTTGGGGAAAATATTAGTAATAGAGGTATTGAATTAGGAAATGGTGATAGGGTAGTTGCAGATGATAACGGCATTAGTGATATTGCAGGTTTTTCATTACTTGATGATCCTCCTCAGACTGGAGTTATTTATGAGGGTCCGGCCAATTTGCTGCCAAGGGGAAATATAACCACAAACCCTTTCTTGTCTGAAGATAATTTAGGGCCAGCAGTTCCTACTGTTCTTGTAAATTCTAATTCAAAGGAAATTCAGGCATATGACTTGATTTGTAAAAGGATAGAGTAGTTGAAATTGGAACATGCGGAGAACGAAAGGGTGAGGAGGCATGAGATAGAGATGGCCAACCTTAATTTGGAAATGGCTAGTTTACAGGGGGCTCCTAACCAATTTAGTACCCCACGAGGTAGTCAGACCGATAGGTTTAATATTGGGGCTGCATTAAAATTAGTCCCCATTTGAGAGGGTGTCTACACGGTTGTATTGGCCACCAGAGATGTGGACAATGCTGATTCAGTGTACATTGGTAGGCAAGGCAATTCGGGTATATAATGCCTTGGAGGAAGTTATAGCCAGGGATTATCACAAGGTAAAGGCACTAATTTGAAAAGCCTATGATTTGGTCCCTGAGGCATACAGGTTAAAATTTAGAAATTTTAATAAACATCCTTCCTTTTGGTATGTAGAATTTGCCAGGTTCAAGAGGAAAAGTTTGACGACTGGCTGAAAAGTCGTCAAGTTGTCACTTCTTCGAGAGAACTCATGCTTTTGGAGGAGTTCAAGAAATCTTGCTCCAAAGAACTAAGAATTTATTTGGAAGAAGTAAAGGTTACTAATTTAGGGTCGACAGCTCAAGTGGCTGAAGAATTTGTCTTGACCCATAAAACAGGTTCAGGCAATTTCGTCTGCAGGGATAAAGGTAATAATGTAGTAGAGTCAGTGAATTTTCATAAAGGAATAAGAGGTGATAATAATAAGATTAAGAATTCTGTGGTTCAGAATAATTTCCCTGCTAGTAAGAATAGAGAATTCACGAGTAAACCTGGTACTCGTGTATTTTCCAATGGAGGTAGTTCTGGAACGAGAAATATTATTATGAAGATTTGTTTCTGGTGTAAAAAACCCGGTCATTTCCAAGTTCAGTGTCACGCCAGAACAAATTATCTTCAAAGAAAAAAGCCTGTGGCTTTAATGCCAAGTGCATCTCCTGACGTAAAATTACGCATAATAGGTAGTGATAGTGGTGGTAATTGTACGTTGGGAGATGGAAATAATAATCCACAGGAATGACTGAAATATGATAAATACATATGGCCTTGTAAAGTAATATATAATTCTGTCATTATTGTCGTTAGTGCTGGAAAGCAGTTTGAAGGGTTTGGTGAAGTATTCAGGGAATTTTATTGTTCTGGGAGGTTTCCTGAACACAATAGTTTCGGCTCCTTTAGCAGAGGTAATGTTGTCATTCCCTGGGTATTATGGAGAGATCTAGTTGGCCGTTGTGGAGAGTCTTCCTATAACTGGTATTGATGGCATATTAGGATATGATATGATTAATAGTGATGGCCAGGAATTATTTCCAATATTGTCAATCCATAAGTGTCCAGTGGTGGTTACCACTAGATCTGCAATAAGACCTGCAGACTTATTAGATAATGACGAAGAGTTAAATTTGAGTAGTTTAGAGGTAGACGATGTTGGAAGACCCGGGTCAGTAGTAAGTAGTGTAGTAAATAGTGAAAATGTAATTCCCGATTGGGATCGAGCAGCTTTTATTGAAGCCCAGAAAAGAGAGTTTAATTTTAATTTCGGTGATACTTCTGACTTTACAAAGCCTCGATTCTGGGTAAAAAGGGGCCTATTATATAGGGTGAGTCGTCCCCTGTTTGCTAATGATTCCCAAGTGTTCCGTATTGAGCAAATAATGGTGCATTCTCAATTTCAGAGACAAATATTAAATTTATCTCATGATGATTCATTCTCTGGTCATTTTGGTGTGTGGAAGACGTTCCGTAGGTTGGCTAAATGTTTTTGGTGGCCAGGAATGAAATTGTCAGTAAAACAATATGTGAAAATATGTCCGGACAATTGTAAAAGCACCTTTATATCACATACCAGCTATTGACAAGCCATTTAATGAGCTAGCAGTTGATATAGTAGGCCCTTTGCCTAAAACTAAAATAGGTTTTATCTATTTACTGACTGTGATGGATCGGGCATCGCGATTTACCGAAGCCATTCCCATGAAGAAAATCACATTTAAGGCTGTATTTGACCAGTTGGTAATTTTCTTTTCGAGGTATGGAATCCCTCGTAAGATACAAACTGATTGTGGAACTAATTTTACTAGTAAGGAATTTCGAAGTGAGTGTGCAGATCTGGCCATTCTCTACACTACTAGTGTTCCTTACCATCCAGAGAGTCAGGGAGTGGTGGAAATATACCATCAAACACTTAAATCAATATTAAGGAGATTTTGTTTTGAGCATGAAGAGGAATGGAACAAGGGTCTTCCTTTTGCTCTCTTTGTTCTTAGAAGTCATCCAAATTCATCCATGGGCGTGGCTCCTTTTGAATTAGTCTTTGGTCATAAAATACGAGGCCGTTTAGAAATTTTATATGAAGTTTTGGAATCTGATCAAATAAAGGAGATGAACGTGGGTGAATTTGTTGATAACCTAAGAGAAAAACTTTCTAGCACCTGGAAGTTTGCCAGAGAAAATTTAGCTAGCTCTCAGGCTACTATGAGGAGTAATTATGACAAGAAAACTCGAGCACGGTCGTTTAACCATGGGGAATTAGTTTTGGTGTTGAGTACTGATTCGGATAACTTCCTTGAGCCAAGCTATAAGGGGCCTTGGAAGGTGTTGAGGAAGTTATCCGATCTTAATTATGAAATAGAAGATCCCGGGACCAAACGAAAGTGTCGAATTTTTCACATTAACAGACTGAAACCTTATGTCTCTAGTGGACCTGATCCTTTGGAAACCGGGTATGAATCGGTTTCTTTGGTGGCAGAGGTGTTTCCTGATGGGTCTGAGGAAATAATTAAGCAGGTACCTTCAGATGCTCTATCCAAGAATGTGCAATATTTTGATGGGTTAGATGAGCGTCTGAAGCATTTTGATCTAAATCGAAGAAGGGAAATGGAAGGTTTAATTAATTTTTTTTTCAGATTTGGTTAGAGACCTTCCCGGATTGACTAGTTTAATTGAAGATAATGTGGTAGAAGGAGAAGCTTCACCAATTAAGCAAAGCCCTTATAGACTAAATCCCACTAAAATAGATATAGTCAATAAGGAAATAGAGTATATGTTGAAGCATTATTTAATACAACCTTCTGTTAGTCCTTGGAGCTCCCCTATAGTATTGGTGAAGAAATCCGATGAACAGTATCGGATGTGTGTGGACTATCGTAAAGTTAATACGCATACTAAAAATTATTCATTTTCCTCTTCCTTGAATTGATGACTACATAGACCGCATTGGTTCAGCAAAGTATATCACAAAATTGAATTTGCTCGAGGGCTACTGGCAAGTTCCTTTGTTGGATCGAGCAAGAGAAATTTCAGCATTTGTCACCCCATTCGGCTTGTATGAATGCAAGGTCATGCCTTTTGGGATGAGGAATACTGCTTGTACTTTTCAAAGATTAATGAACCATGCGGTCTGTGGATTAGAAGGTAATGAGATTTACATAGATGGTCTTGTTGTCCACAGTAATGATTGGAAAACTCATTTACTCAGGTTACGTAATGTTCTTGAAGCTCTCCGTGCTGCGGGTTTAGTCATTAACCTCGCTAGATGCGAATTTGGTAATGCCAAAGTTGTGTATCTGGGTCATGAGGTTGGTCTGGGTCATATATTCCCAAAACAGGCTAATGTCGAGGCTATAACTAATCTAAAGAGAGCGTGCAATGTCCGAGAAGTTCGAAAGGTGCTAGGTATGATGGGCTACTATAGAAAGTTCGTTAGGAACTTTTTTGACATTGCTCGTCCCTTGAATGATCTTTTGTAAAAAAATAAGAAATTCATTTGGACTAGCGAGTGTGAAGAAGCATTCATTAGAATTAAGACTATTCTCATGTCTAAACCTATTTTTATTTCTCCAAATTTTCAAGCTCCCTTTATTATTGCTGTTGACGCTAGTGATATAGGTATTGGAGGAGTTCTCTTTCAAAAAGGTGAGGACAAGGAGGTGTACGCAATATCCTACTACAGCAAAAGTTGCTAATGGCAGAGCATAAGTATTCAACTATTGAGAAAGAGACTCTCGCCCTGATCCGTACCATATCTCATTTTAAACCATACTTAACTAATCTTTCTTTTCCAGTGGAGGTATGGACGGATCATAATCCGTTAGTGTTTATTAAGAGCTCAACTTGGTAATTAAACATATTAAAGGATCTGATAATAAGATCCCGGACACCTTGTCTAGGATGTAAAGTGTTTATTTTTGTTGGTCGCTCCCTGCCTCTTTCGCCCTGCTCGTTTCTCTTTGTGTTCATTTAGAGTGAAAGCAAGTGCTAACTTTATGGTTTGTTCCGACGTTGTTCGGTCGTTTTGTTTATTTATACGATATTTTTTTCCCCAATGTTGTTTTTTAGTTTAGGTATTAGCTGTAAGAAATATTCAGTTCTATATTAGTCATAGTTTCTTATTAGCTGATGAGTAGCTCGTTGTGCCATTTGTTATAACTTTAATTTTTAGCAAGAACTTTTGGAATTTCAGAACTTTATAATTTTCTGTGATTTAGTACATTTTGTTCTTGGCTTTAGAATTATGTTCGATTTTTTTTTTTTTTATTTCCAGGCTTTATATTTAATTAGACTGTTTATATTTTGATATGTATAACTGAGGTATATTTAATGATGACCTTTTTATTTTCAGGATGTGTAATGCACAATTGTGTGTGCTTTATTAGATAATCCTATGCTTGTTTACATTAAGGTTATCTTTATTTTTGAGATTGATGCTATTTTAAGATTTAATTGATTCTTTAGGTTGTATAAATTTTTTTCACTCTATTTGATAATTTTTTTTTTTTTTTTTTTTTTTTTTTGGTAGGGGGAGATTGAAGTAAATTCATTATAATTTTATTATAAGTTGTTAATAGTTGTCCAACCTTTGGATTATTTTTTTTACTTTTAATTTTATTAACAAGCCAGCGTCGTTTTTCGTATGTTTAAGCTTTTTATTAGTTTAATAAACTGTGTAAAAGAGTCATATGACTTCACAGTTTTTTTTACCACCTTTTCCCCCGGTATTAGTGAACCACTGAAGCGTTGTTTTTTGCTCCTATGAGCCATGTTGACTCGAGTGGAAGGCTTGATCGAATGGTCGTAATAAGTGACAGAGTGAGTTCGAGTTCCTCCTCACAGCCTGACGCTTTGCCACTTAATTTTTGGTCACTTTTGGAGTTTTGGGATCACGTCCTTCGGTGCCTTGTGTGTGGTCGCTGGTGTTTGTCACCAGTGGCATTCATCAGCCACGCCCCTTCCCTCGTTCTTCGGAAGAGTTTCGAACGAGTTGGCCCGTATCTAGTGACAACGGTGCGGTTTGCGGCGTGCGATATCTGTTGAGGTTCCCGTATTCTCGGAGGCTACCACCCTTAGTGTTCCCGTGGTATTTTGGATTGCCTGCTGGCATTGTAGCTTGACCAAGTGGACCTGCTCATCAGCGTCAGTTTGTTCGTGGAACTCGTGGAGACAAGTAGGGCAGCTTTCTACAGGTATGAGATATTTTTATAGCTATTTATGACGATCGTGGATCGCTGAGTACCTGTAGATGTGCATGCCCCTGTTTGCATTACGGTCCTATGAATCTTGTATGGCCTGATGAGACAATCCACTAATCCTCTTGTGGTTATTCCTTTACATCAATTTGTAAGATTATTTTTTGTAATTCATTGTTTAGTAACTTAAGTTAAGTTTAGCATTTAAGTTAGTTTGTCTGTGTTAGGTAGGAATAATATTAAGTTTCTCATTTATTTTCTCTTTCTTCCTTCTACCTTAGTTTACTAGGTTAGTTTTTCTGGCCAGTAATTTGGAAGGTACACCC
>NC_090736.1:92042671-92050171 GCF_036898095.1 Palaemon carinicauda
TTTGTTGCTGGGTGTACCTACCTGAAGTGTAACATTTAAAATTTTCCTATTTCTTATATTAGGGTTTAATTTAGTTGTAGGTGATCTTTTAAAGATCTTAAGGTTAGTTTTCCCTTGATTTGTACATTCATTTATTTTGGTTGTCATTGTTACCAACCATTACCTTTTTTTTTGTGTAAATAAATACTGTAACTTTTGTTGAGGTGTTTGTTCTTTTGTTCATAAGTTGCTTGGTATATTTTTAGTGGCCGTAAATTTCTGAGTAAATACAAGAGCCCTTGAAATTACGGCCTTAGACAAGGTCGTAACAATAGGGTATGTATGTGGAAATTTCATTCCCATTCAATAGAATTCCGAACAAGACTGCGACAAATGTTCCCTCAAAAAAGATCCTTATATGAAGGACTGGTTCGCTTCCAGAATTGACTTTTCCATGTCCCCTTGAAACCCAGTGATACGACAAAGGAATAGACACATCGCCTGCATTATCCATAACTCTTTGTTCTTCCATTTCATCTCTTGCCTCGCTTTACTTTGTTGTTTTTATTCTTTCGGCTCTTTCATGACTTATCCAATACCCTACTTTACCCTAATAACAGTCTTTTGTTATCGTGTTTATACCCATGCAAACAGGGAAAAGAATAAAATGAGTATTTCTAAATACTCTCTCTCTCTCTCTCTCTCTCTCTCTCTCTCTCTCTCTCTCTCTCTCTCTCTCTCTCTCTCTCTCTCTCGCTCTCTCTCTCCTCTCTCTCTCTCTCTCTCGCTCTCTCTCTCTCTCTCTCTCTCTCTCTTATATATATATATATATATATATATATATATATATATATATATATATATATATATATATATTGGTAGGTAGTAGGTTGCCCAGGGCACCAGCCACCCGTTGGGATACTACCACTAGAGAGGTAGTGGATCCTTTGACTGGCCAGACAGTACTACATTGGATCCCTCTCTCTGGTTACGGCTTATTTTTTCTTTGCCTACACTTACACAGAATAGTCTGGCCTATTCTTTATATATTCTCGTCTTTCCTCATACACTTGACAACAATGAGATACTATACACTTCGTCACCTAAGCGGTTAATTACTGTACTGCAATTTTTTCAGTGTACTTTCCACTTGGTAAGGATAGGAGAGACTCTTTAGCTATGGTAAGCAGCTCTTCTAGGAGAAGGACACTCCTAAATTAAACCATTGTTCTCTAGTCTTAGGTTGTGCCATAGCCTCTGTACCATGGTCTTCCACTGTCTTGGGTTGGAGTTCTCTTGCTTGAGGGTGCACTCGAGCTCACTATTCTATCTTAATATTTTTTTTTCTTCCTCTTGTTTTTTTGAAATGGTGTGTTGGGCAGGCTTAATAGAAGGGCCATGGATGCCTGGTGGTTTATCTAGAGGTTGTCTTTTCCTTTTCCTGATTCTTTTTCTTCTCAAAACCTTCCTTACTGTCCTCTCTTCAGTTGAAGTGGCTATCCTGGAGGGTATTCAGCCTTACATGGTGTATCGGCTCCTCCATGTTGACCAGTTTTTCCGACTTTTTACTATGGTCTATGGGTATCATCAATCACTTTATATAAAATTCTGTACATATTGTTTTTGTTATAATTCTTGTTAATCTAGTTTTTAAGTATGATGTCTCTTTTTTATTTCTATTAATTCGTATGCTGTCTGGAGACATTGAGCGAAATCCGGGACCAGTACGTCCTAGATTTCGTCAATGTCGTCTTCGGTATTGCACTATTCGTGGTCTTTATACAAATATCTAAGACCTAAAGTTGCGTCCAGACAGTATGATATTCTTTTGTGCTCAGAAACTTTGGTTTCTAATATGAGGCACTCCTCTGAGCTCCTTATAACTGGTTTCAAGAAGCCAATAATGTTGAAACATGATGCCATCCCTAGGGCCAGGGGATTGGCGGTGTATATTAGGACCAAGTACCACGCGTCTCGTAAGTCCTGCTATCAATGTGGATGTCATGAGATTTAGGTAATAAAAGTTTGTGGCAGGCATAACAACTTTTATTTGTGTTTGATCTACCGGAATCCAGACATGGATGATTTTATCTTCGATTGTCTTCTTACCATTATGGCTAAGATACGAGTACATGATAGAAAGGCTTCTTTTGTCTTTGTTGGTGATTTTAATGCTCACCATAGGGAGTGGTTAAGTTCTATCTCTCCTACCGATCGCCATGGCTTAAGAGCTTTAAACTTTGCCTCTGAATCCGGCTGTGAGCAAATCATAAATGAAGCTACTCACAGGCCTGGTAATTGCTCGGACCTCGTATACACTGACTCCCTTGGCCTTATAACTAGTAAGGTTGGTTCTCCAGTCGGGACATCTGATCATGCCTTGATTTCATTAGGAGTGAAGACTGAGCAGCCTGTCCCTGATATATCATACTCTTGTAAAATTCATATGAAATCCCAAGCAGACTGGAATGGGATTTTGCATGATCTTTTGTGCTTGAATTGGTCATAATTATATAGTAGTGTAGATCCTGTTGTCCCTTTGAATGAGAATCTAGTCAACATAATTGATAGGCATATCACTTCTCGTGTGCTATGGTACCGAGTGAAGGACAAACCGTGGTTCACTGATGATTGTTAACGTGCTTATTTGGAGAAGCAGGAGGCCTATCATCTTTGGAAGGGTAACAGATCAGATTTGACCTGGAACAACTATACTCAGCTTCGAGCTTTTGCCTAGAGAGTTTATGCCTCAACTGAAAAGGAGTTCAATTTAACCATTAAAGAAACCCTTTCTGGTACAACTCAGGAACATAAATGGTGGTCTACCCTTAAATCTGCACTCATTGGTGTAGATGCAACAGTTCCTTCTTTACTTAAACCAGATGGCTCAGTCACTCACTTTCCAAAGGAAAAGGCAACCCTTTTGGCTGATGTTTTTGACAGTAAACAGAGTAATGAAAAACTTGAACTTCCTAATTCCTGTATTCCTGAGGCTAAACTAACTAGTTTAGCTTTTCGATCTCGTGAGATTATAGCTCTGTTGATGGACCTTGATGCTTATGGAGGTGTAGACCCAAATGGTATTTTTTCTTTGTTTTTTATAAAGACAGCAGATTTCTTAGCTCCAAATTTATCTGTTATTTTGGGCAAGTTAGCAAGAAGAGGCGGTTTTAGCACTTGTTGGAGAATTGGTAATGTCACTCCTCTATGCAAATATGTTTGTGGTAGCTCAAGTCCCAGTGATTACCACCCAATTTCCATAACTCCCATATTATCTAAAGTTTTTGAACGTCTTCTGGCAAAACATCTTAATAGGTTTGCTGAAGGTATTCATCTACTCCCTAGTTTCCAATTTGGTTTTCGTAAAGGCTTTGGAGCATGTGATGCCCTTCTTACAATCTCCAATGCTGTATAGAAAACCCTTGATTGTGGTCAGGAAGTTCGTATGATTGGCCTTGATTTTAGTGCTGTCTTTGATTGTGTTAATCATGAGGCCCTTGTTTTCCAACTCAAATAGTTGGGAGTGGGTGGGGCGTTTCTTAGCATTATTGTTGATTTTTTAAGTAATAGATCTCAAAAAGTTGTTGTTGATGGGCACCATAGTGAGTATAAGAATGAGATATCTGGTGTTCCACAGGGCAGTGTTCCTGGCCCATTACTTTTCATACTATATACACATGACACGTGGTTTGCCCTAGAAAACAAGTTTGTTGCATATGCAGATGATGCTACTCTCTTTGCATCAATTCCATCCCCTGAATGTAGATCTGGGGTTGGTGAATCCCTTAATAGAGATTTAGCTAAAATTATCGCATGGTGCAAATTATGGGGTATGAAGTTGAATCCTAACAAAACACAAAGTATGATTGTAAGTAGGTCAAGGACGGTGGCTCCCCAACATCCGGATCTCAGTATTGATAATGTTTCTTTAAATTTGTATGACTCTTTTAAAATTTTAGGTGTGATTCTCGACAGAAAATTTACTTTTGAGATTCACATTAGGTCGGTGTCTTCTTCAATTGCACAAAAAATTGGCTTATTGAGAAAGTCTTTTAAGATTTTCGGTGATCAATCTATTCTGAAGAAGTGTTTCAATTCTTTCATTCTACCTTGTTTTGAGTATTGTTCTTCTCTCTGATGTTCAGTTGCTGATTTTGAACTTAATTTGATGGACGGAAACTTACGGTCTATTAAATTTCTTATTCCTGATCTAGATATTAATCTTTGGCACTGTCATCAAATTAGTTCATTATGCATGTTGCATAAGATTTTTCATAACTCTAACCATCCTTTACATTCAGATCTCCCTGGAAAATCTTATTCTGTTCGTAATACTAGGCAGGCAGTTAATTCTAATAGCCAGGCCTTCTCCATTATGAGACTCAATACTACACAGTATTCTAGAAATTTTATTTCAGCTGTTACCAAGTTGTGGAATGATCTTCCTAATCGGGTAGTTGAATCAGTAGAACTTTAAAAGTTCAAAGTTGGAGCAAATATTTTTATGTTGACCAGTCTGACATAAGTCTTTTTATAGTTTATTTATGACATATCTGTTTTTGACGTTGTTAATAGTTTATATAGGACATATCTGTTTTGACGCTGTTACTGTTTTTAGAATGATATATTGTTAATCTATTCTCATCATTTATTTATTTCTTTATTTCCTTTCCTCACTGGGCCATTTTTCCCTGTTGGAGCCCTTGGGCTTATAGCATCTTGCTTTTCAAACTAGGGTTGTACCTTGGCTAGTAATGAATATATATATATATATATATATATATATATATATATATATATATATATATATATATATATATATATATATATATATATATATATATATATGCAGAAGAACCACAGGGAAAATGAAAAAACGAAATATACGCTTAAGTCCTGACTAGTTTCGTGATACTTCTTCAGAGGACTGATTTATTGAGAGAGGTTTCTTTTCATTTTATAGGGAAAGCAAACGTACGAACATACATATAGAGATTTAGAGAACAATGACACTCCCTTACCAGCTACCTGGGCTTGAGTCAGGTGTTGAGTAGGAGGAGTCCCCAAGCTCATTAGACACCTGCTAAAAAGGGTCATAGAAAAGTGTATAGAAAACTCAAACAAAAGCATGACACGAAACTCAATGCATTGATAGAAAGTAGCCCGTGGACTACAAACGTTAATCCAGAATGTGTGGTTAATCTGTCAAATAAAATTCTAGATAAAAATGTGAAGTGTGCCTTGGGATACGGTTTAAATTTCTCGATGTCATCAAGTGCAGTGAATAGTGTAGAAATTACAAATGGAGTGTGTAACCTGGAAAAATTCAGTGATATTTCTGTAGAAGAAGTAAATATGATTAAGGGTATTATATACAGCAATATGAAAAAACCAGTAGTTCCAAATTGCCCAAAAAGATTCAAGAGATCAATTGCCGAATTGAAGCAAGATAGAAATATTAAGTTGACAAAAGCCGATAAATCTGGAGCACTGGTAATCTTGAATAAAAATGATTATATAGAAAAAAAGGAAAACCTCTTGAGTGATGAAAACACATACATCGAATTAAGAAAAAATCCAATTGAGTTTGTGAATAGTAGTTACAACAAAAAAGTGAAAGAGTTACTAAAAGGGAATGAAGATCTGATAAAAAAGGTTTGTACAATATCACCAACATTGCCATATATGTATGGAACTATTAAAACTCATAAGCCAAATTATCCAGCTAGGCCAATAATTATCTCTGTAGGTTCAGCAGCATATAAATTATCTAAGTATCTTGTGAATATCCTCAATCCTTTAGTTGGCACCATTTCATATTCAAATATAAAAAATAATTTAGACTTGATTAACAAACTGAATGAAGTAAAGATCAACAGTACCTGTAGGCTTGTCAGTTTTGATGTAGTCTCACTATTCACAAAAGTACCTATTGATGACATGTTGGAATTTTTATCTGAAACATTAGATAATAGACAACTGAATCTACCATTCTCCAAACACACTTTAATAGAATTAATTAAACTATGTATAAAAGATTGTAAATTTGAATTCAATGGGAGATTTTATGCACAAACTTTTGGTATGGCTATGGGAAACCCTTTATCCCCAGTATTGAGCAATCTATATATGGAATTTTTTGAAAGCAGAATCTTGAATAACATCAAACCTAATAATGTAAAATGGTTTCGATATATTGACGTCATAATATATGTGTGGCCAGGAAATGAAAATTTATATAACTTTTTTTCTTAGATTGAATAGTTTGGTACCATCAATAAATTTCACTATGGACCTGGAGAATAATTGTACCCTACCTTTTTTGGACTGTCGCATACATAGATGTAACAATAGTCTCAAGTTCAGTGTATACAGAAAGCCAACGAATATCTCGGCATATGTCCATTATTACTCAAACCAAGGCAACAAAGTTAAGAAATCTGTATTTACTTCTATGTTTTTAAGAGCATTTCGAGTCTGCAGTCCTGAATATATTGATGACGAAATAAATGGGATTAGAGCAATAGGTAAAAAACTAAAGTATCCTGAAATTGTGTTAGATGATGCCCTAAGAACAGCAAAAAAGACTTTTTTTCGGTAATGATAACAAAAAAAAACTACAACACACAAAATTTACTTGTACTACCTTATTGTAATTCCTTTAAAGAAATTCCCCAACTGTTGAAAAACTTCAATGTAAATGTAGCATTTAAGAGTAAAATTACAATAAAAACAGCCTTAATAAAGAATTCTCCTGAAATTACCAAGGGATGTGTATATCGTATTCCATGCAATGCTTGTGAAAAATACTATACTGGTCAAACTGGTAAAGCCCTAGAAAAGAGAATTCAACAACATAAGAAAAGTGTCAGGTATGCTCAAGATAGTAATGCACTCTTTGCTCACGTTAGAGATAAAAATCAACCTATTAATTGGTCAGGTGCAAAGAAATTGGTTCATTCAAATAACACGGTTTTTTCGCAATAACTTTTTTTCTATGAATTTCATAAATATAACGCTTAATCAGAATGCACATTATATCTACACATAAATTTTGATTACATTCTGCATTACGTAGGTTGAATAAATTTGGTACTTTATTAAGTAAAAGTGACGATTTTTGAAGACGGGCCAACTTACTCAGAGAAAAGGTTTCGAACGCACTCTTTACGTAACTTATGACGGCATTTCTTCTCTCTTTCTCGATCGATGATTGGCTATACGTAACGAAGGCTATACCTCTGCCAACAATAACACTAAAGTGTAAATAAAAGCAAAGCAGTACACCTTTATGAACTCTGAAACCTCTCCACTGAGAATTGTCATAATAAACAAACGAATAAAATATGTTAATAAATACAAAAACACGTTGATTATAGGTCTAACTCCCAGAATAAGTTTCCTAAGAAATTACAGTCTACTTTATAGGTCACAATCAGATTGACAAGGTGTATGGATTAGTTGGTAATTTTCAAAAACGTAGTAGACCAGCTTGATTTGATAACTGCTATATCCAATGTC
>NC_090736.1:92060171-92065171 GCF_036898095.1 Palaemon carinicauda
GTCTTATCTCCACAAAGAGATTTGAAAATGTCTAAAGTATACACTGTTTCTGGTTATTAAAGTAGAGGGAAATAAGTTGAAGCTAATATATCTTTCTATCGTTTCCCAAAAGATGAAAAACTTCAAAAGAAATGGGTAAATCTCCGTCACATCAAATTGGAATTTACCGTTTACATGGGTTTGATTTTTTTACTTGTAAACCAATATGATTCAGATAAAGTGTGCAAAGAAATACTTAATCACAATGCTCATTGCACTACAAGTAATATGAAAAACCTTCTGAACCCAGGCAAATTATATAACACTAGAAAGGGAATTGTGCCCTTCGGCAATGACCTTTCCAGTATTCATTGATATCCAGGAAGAACATTGTATAGTCAATGATGACTTACAAGAAATGTCTTTAAAGGAGTGTATGGAAAAAAATAGGTTTTAATTCAAGAAAATACCTTTTAGTAACAGTTATTAGGAAAAATACCTGATTCAAATAAAAAAAAAACTTAAATAGAAGAGATTTCTAAATCCCAAGGAGCACTTGTTCATCCCATTGACACTGCGGAACGATGGTGTTAAAGTCTGGTAATAAAGCCAATAGGAATTGTCTTGTGATATTAAAAGTTTTTGATTTACATGAAGAGGTAATCGGTTATTATGTCCGCTGTCCAATGAATCTCTAATATTCGTGATCTAAAAAGAACTGATAAAAAGGTCAAAAGTCTCAAAGTAATGTGAATAAGGTAAAAGTCAGCTTTGTATGATTAGATGTCTGTGTCCTTATATAAAATACATATTATCACGAATATACCTTATATCTGAAGTTTTCAATATCATCTTAAAATTTCCTTTTAAATCAATATCTAGTCTCATTAATTCACAAGCTACATTGTTAAACTATTGCTAATTATTGCGAGTATTTTGATAATATACTTTTCAGTCATATATTTTTTTTTTCATTTTTTAAATAGAACTGAAAAAAAAGAGGTAATAGGTTTTTGTGTCCGCTGTCGACTGAATCTTTAATGTTCGTAATCCAAAGAGAACTGTTAAAAAGGTCAAAAGTTTCAAAGTAATGTGAATAGGATATATCAGCTTTGTATAATTAAGAGTCAGTGTCCTTATATAGCATATTTATTATCACTACTATACCTTATATCTGAAGTTTCCAATATGATTTTCGAATTTCTCTTTAAATGAATATCTGGTCTCATTAATTCACAAGCTGCACTGGTTAACTATTGATTATTATTGCGAGTATTTTGATGAAATAATTTTCAGTCAGAGATATTTTCATTTTTTGAGTAAAACTAAAAACACAATCCTAAGCCGTAATGTAAAAAAAAACAATTAATTAAGAAATCTCTCTCTCTCTCTCTCTCTCTCTCTCTCTCTCTCTCTCTCTCTCTCTCTCTCTCTCTCTCTCTCTCTCTCTCTCTCTCTCTCTCTCTCTTATTCACACACACAGAAGTGAAATGAAACTGAAACGATTATGATGTACACTGTCTTTACTGATAATGACTTTTAATGTTTTCTGATGATATGACCAAAAAAAAAAAAGATTTCTTTAGACCTACTCGTGAAGTCACTAAATGCAGACGCATATCAAGAAAAGAATTCCTATGAACTGTAGCAAAAATTGGGCGGGTAAGGAATTATAGAATTTCGTAGGATCTTTTGTTGACCATTTCCTGTTTCAAAAACAAACTAATCTGTCATTTACTAGACTAGGTAAAAGAAACAGCATCCACTAAAGCCAAGAAACCAAATCTGTACAGCATAATACCATCTAATTACACAAGAGCGGAAAATAGCACGTTAAAGATTTCATTCCAATATAAGTTGATAGGCGTTGCTCACCCAGGATGCTGCAAAATGACAGCAGCTCCTGACTGGGAGTCGTCTCCTGTCAAGGCCTTACATATAAAGATCTTGGTCCAAAACACCAAGAAAAACATTCAACACCGCCCAAAACATCCGTCTCTGTGATTAATTTACCTATACACTGATCGCAGCAACAAACATGCCGGAGACAGATATCTAGTTGTATCATTGGAAGGCATTGGTGCAATATTCAAAAGCTTGCTGTTTTCCAATTGGGAAATAATTCATACAGAAGCAAACTGCCAGAGTGCCATCGGTGTAGGACAGTACTTCTAAGCCTAAAGAAGTTCCCATTCCCCAAAACAAGATCCATCCCCTCCTGATATAGCAGACCTCACCAGCATTGTCAACTCTTCAAGTGTCTCATGTCTCACCAAACCACACAACCTTTGTTGTTTCTAAAGCTGCTCCTTCCTCATCGCCAGTGGTTCATACCCCTACAAACCCTTGTGACAAACATGAATCATTGCATAAATTATCTTACCAATGTCAAGCTCTGAGATATCTAAAGGACTGTGATCTAGGATAGCAATCTCTGGGTATCCATTTATACAGATTGTAAGAAATATAACTGAAGTTATGGAGACCGTTCTATGGTGAACATCAGTATTACCAGGTGAAAAGTATAGTTACCATATGTTGAGTGTTTAAGTACAGACTTTTGACACAAATAGCTTCATCTGTTCAGTGTTATTAGCATGTAATTAAACTTATGTTATAACTGTTACTACAGGCTACTAGTAGTTGCATTAGGCTGCCAGTAGTTATATGAGGATTCAAGAATGCTTGTACTGTAACCATTGCTATCTTTATGGTGCAATTATTTAGTTATAATTTTCCTTTATGAGTCTATTATCCTTGATGGTTGTATAACTGTAACTGTAGACACTGTAGTTTATCATTTGTTGTTGCAATCCGGTAACCTGTGTAAACATACATGTTTGCACTAGAATTATAGTTGTTAATGCTGAATTTGAGTAAAATTTATCATGTACCTCAAATAAGTGCCTTTAGATGTTCGTCTTAACATTATGAATGTAATACAACATTCAGTCTATGCAAAAAAAAAATTTAATTTTACTGTTTATTACTTATGAATATATCTAATTTACCCTCAGCTGCTCTGCTATAAACAATATTTTCAGGAGGTAACTTATCCTAATCAGTGTCATTGTTCATAACTTTAGTTTTAAGTAAAATTATTTTTATACAGTGTTAATATTTGGATTTCTATCATAATTAACCCACTTTGCTTAAAAGAAGAGAAAAAGTTGCACCCGGCGGTGCTACCATCTGTGAGTGAGGGTAACAACTGTAGTCTTGCATGTAATTTTAGGTAGCTCTCTTTCATGGACTATCATCTTGTAAATGAGGGATGGTATGGAAATATGCTGGCATTAACAATACAGGTTATCAGTAATATTGGAGTTGTGTGGTATTATTACCTGTATGGTATAAGAACCTGGATTGGCACAACCCTTTATACAAGACAGCCCAACAAACCTGACTCTTGGACACATACAAGCTCAATGAAAATGCCGCCTTTCGCCTCTGGAGAAGTTTTCACCTTGTTCCATCGCAACGAAGTGCAGTTTCATAGCAAGGACTTGACTCCCTCAAGAATCAGAGCAGAGTATGTCCTTGCAGCGATCGCTGAGGACACTTTCCTTTAAATCTCTGATTGGTTTTGCGACCAAGGGGACACCACATTAGAGTATGATCCCCTAAAAAAAACCTCATGAAGCAGTACTCACCATTACCAGCAACCTATATAGCCAAGATTTCTCAGCTCTCTCAACAAGTTTTGTGGATTCAAAGGCTTCGTTTACCCTCAGGGAAATTACCCGTATCGCTCGCCTAAAACCTGCTGTAGATGGCTATCCTCAGAAAGTGATCCTAATTTATGCTCTTTGTGTACGAAACCTACCTGAAACTGTATGCACTGGTATTCTTGGTGTTTATACCTTACCCAAGAAGGACCTGATGACCAAAGTTGACACCCTTAGGGAGAGCTACTTCGCCACTTTTAAGACCTTCATCAATGCCTCGACTCCTGACAAAGAGGACCACCAGTCAACATTGATTGAGGCTGATGTGAATGTGCTAAGAAGACATAAACGCCCGCTCTGTGATGTGCCAGAACAGCAACAAAGCCGCCCATCACCCACATAGACCACCCTTCACTCACACCCCAACCAACAACCTATCCAACCATATACTGACGCCTAAAAGGTGCAGTTCTGCAACTACTACCCCATATTCGGGGCTGCTGTGAAGAAATGTGGAGACGGTTGTCAGTGACCAAAATACGTGTAATTAGACCATCACTTGCGGTGGTGGCCTCCCTGTCATTAGTCTATTATTTTTACATGATACAGCTCTGGGTGTGTGGTTCTTGCCATTCCCTCCTAATAAAATTACCTTAAAAGAGACGATGTAGTCATTCTAAGCCATCTGACGTCTACCTGGTAACTGCTAACTGATCTAAAATCCACACCCAAGGGTACAAGGCACTCACACTATCATTTGGGAGCATCAAATACCATTAGAAACTCTTTTTTTGATTACGTAACATTGCTACTACTCTATGCTGATTTTTTCACACATTTCCACCTCCTGGTTGATGTGGGACATCGCCAATTACTGAACGTAGACATGTACTCGTTGACACCTCTTTAAACTGGCCCTATCATCCTCACACACCACATCAGCACACCCATGGAGACCTAAGACCACTTCCTCCATCCGTACCCGAAAATCTTCTGTCCTGAACTTTGCCAAACACTTATAGTTCTCGCCAAGCACTTAATTTATATTCATATCAAGATAATCACGCCACCAGTGTTTGCTAGATTCAGGCGTATGGGTTTAGATCATTTAACAGCCGTTAAACAAGCATTTGCTAAAATGACACAAGGCCATGGCCATCGCCCTTAAACATCATTCTAAAGAAGAATAGTTCCTTGCACCCTTGTGAGGATTACGGGCATCTGAACATGCAGACTGAACCGGATCACTACCCCCTCCCCAACATCGCTGATGTTACCTTTACTTCCAAGGAGTGAAGTTGTTCTTTATTTTCAACCTTTTGAAAGGGTATTATCAGGTGTCCATGAACTTGA
>NC_090736.1:92070171-92075171 GCF_036898095.1 Palaemon carinicauda
TATATATATATATATATATATATCATTGAACAACCAATTACGGAAGAAGCCTTAGCGAATACTTTTACAGTCAGTGATGTTTTAGGATTTTTTGAAATTTTTACTTTGCATGGATAAAGGTTTGAGTATTCGTGTGCGTGTGTGTGCATGTACGTGCATACGTGCCCACATCTGTTTGTGTGGTGAAGGTGAATGAGGAATTGTGTATGTACGGATGTGTTCTCTTGCATCTAGTTGTAGTTACTTTTTTGAAATTTTAATGAAATGATAAAATGACGAAATTAACTACGAAATATCCTCATTCTATAACAGTTATCTTTAAAAATAACGAAGATCTGCAAAATCCAATTGAATTATATTTTCTAATTAATGAAATTCCTTGCGAAATATATATATTAATATGGAAAAAAACGATAATAAAAAAGCAAAACATTATTACTATTTTATTTGATATAAGAGTATATTTAAAAAAAAAAAAAAAACGAAGTACATGAAAATTATAATGCACCACGAAATCAGAGCTACAATATAAAATAAAAATATGAACAGTATGAAAAAGAGGTCATTGTAGTGAGATATTTATACCCGAAAGGATTGTATGGCAAGACTCAATTCTTGTCATATGATGATCAGTGTAAAAAAAAATCTTGCTAAAAGGAATTCGAAAATTGAAGTAGTTTTAAAACGAAATATAATTTAAGGTTAAAATTGAATACCTATTCCGTACTCTCTCTCTCTCTCTCTCTCTCTCTCTCTCTCTCTCTCTCTCTCTCTCTCTCTCTCTCTCTCTCTCTCTCTCTCTCTCTCTCTCTCTTTCTCTAGTTTAAGAAAGATTTTTAAATAAGCTATAGCTAATAGATTTGTAGATTAATTATCGAAACACTTATTTCTATCGAACGGTCTATTTGGTTACGACGTAACTACTCCAAAGACTTTGCACTTCATTATTTTTGCGAAAATATTCATAATGCTTTGGACAACAAAGAATTTTCAAAAATCACTTTTTTTTTCCGACCTCTCAAAGGCTTTTGAAACTATATCACTCGCAAAGCTAAAAAATTGTATTAGAGGTATAGGGCATGATTGATTTCAAAACTATCTAAGCTTCAGGGAGAAACAAAGTATATAATCAGTAAAGATATCGATACACCATTATCAGCTGTAGAGTACTACAAGGATCAATTTTGGTTCCTATCTTATTTCCTTTATATATCAATGACTTAGCACGTACTACAGATAAACTTATATTTCTCTTTTAGCTGATGACACGACAATTCCCATACAAGGCAAACGCCTAAATTATATAGAAGATATTTGGAATTCTGAAATATCAAAAGTTTCTTCATGGGTAAAAATGAATAAATTAGCGCTTATTATATCAAAAACTCATTGCATGGTATTCTCACCGTTGATGACTGAATAACCAAATATTAATATTTTTATTGACAATGCCTTATTAGAACAAGTTAAAGTGTGCAAAATTATAGACGTGGTTATTCATTGTAAATAAAAGTAAAAAGATTATATATATGATATAGTGACTAAAATTAGTAAGTTAATTGGAATATTGTATAAAGTAAGAAACTGTCTCATATCTGATTGTTTAAAAATTATTTATTATCATTTAGGTTATTCATATTTATTATTCCAGTCAGTAATATGGGGGTGGATAAATTAGTATTTGTCTTGATAACCTTTTTTTATTACACAATAAAGTTGTTAAGAGTTATTACGTGCAGTCACCACTATGCCTACACTGACCCTCTCTTCAGAAAAAAAAGAAACAAAAAGTTGCCCAACAGTATAACAAAAATAGAAATTCTTGTGATATGTGTAAGAATGAAATAAAAATTATAATTTTAGATAGTTTCTGAGTCATGTGTTATTTTTTTCCGAAATCCAGTGATATGTGTTATGTAGGATGTTTCCATGCATTATGTGTATATTATATTTTGTATTATTTATTTTCATCTACCTGTTTGTGTGTATTTGTTAATCTTACTTTCTATTGTGAACACTTGTATCTTACAGACTATGTAAACCGTTAATTCTTATGCACTATAGGGCTATGTTGTGACCATATGCTATTTGATTTTATATTAGCAGGTCTGTAAAGGATCTTCGGCTCGTCAGAACGAGAAAATGGCATTTCTATGTTGTGGTTAATGATAATGTATTTATGTCATGGCCCAATAAAATGTATCAGTACCATTCTCTCTCTCTCTCTCTCTCTCTCTCTCTCTCTCTCTCTCTCTCTCTCTCTCTCTCTCTCTCTCTCTCTCTCTCTCTCTCTCTCTCTCTCTCTAAATCTGCGGAGACCTCTTTGTATCAAATAAGGACAGATTAATTTTCATTTCGAAATAAATGCATAAAATAACATCTTTATTCTCAACTCGAGGATGCATTCAGTCACACTATTCTATCTTTTTTCTCTTCCACTCTTTTTTTTTTTTTTAGAATTTACAGTTTTTATATAAAAAATTTCATATCCTGTCGATAATGTTCTTGAGTATATTATGCATGGATCTTTATTGCTTACATAATACATGGATTTTGCGGATTTTAGGATAAAAGGATTTTTATTGATTACGTGATACAGGGATTTTTACTGATTATATAATAAGAGATATTTTTAATGATTGGATGATATAAGAATTTATGCCAATTATTGGATACAGGGATTTTAACTGATTACATGATACAGGGATTTTTACTGGTTATATGATAGAGAGATGTTTAATGATTATGTAATACAGGGACTTTTACTGATCATATGAGAGTCAGATGTTTACTGATTGAATGATAGAGGGATTTTTACTATGTGATGCAGGAATTTTTACTGATTAGATGATACAGGGATTTTTACTGATTACGTGATATAGAGATTTTTACTGATTATATGATACGGAGATTTTTACTGATTATATGATACGGAGATTTTTACTTGTTAGATGATACAGGGATTTTGACTAATTATGTAGTGCAGGGATTTCTACTGATTGCGTGATACAGGGATTTTTATTGATTATGTGACAAAGGAATTTTTACTGATTATATGATACAGGGATTTTTATTGATAAGGTGATCTAAGAATTCTTACTGATTACGTGATGAAGGCCTTTTTACTGATTACATGATACAGGAGTTTAACTGATTATATGATAGAGATTTTTATTGGTTAGATGATACAGGGATATTTACTGATTACGTGATGAAGGCATTTATACTGATTACATGATACTGGATTTTAACTGATTATATGATACAGGGATTTTTACTGGTTAGATGATAAAGGGATTTTTACTGATTATATGGTACAGGGAGTTTTACTGATTATATGATCAAGGGATTTTTATTGATATGGTGATCCAGGAGATTTTTACTGATTACGTGATGAAGGTATTTTTACTGATTACATGAAACAGGATTTTAACTGATTATATGATACCGGGATTTTACTAGTTAGATGATACTGGGATTTTTTACTGATTACGTGATACAGGGATTTAAATTGATTATATGATACGGGGGTTTTCTGTGGTTAGATGGTATAAGGATATCTACAAATTACGTGATAGAGGGATTTTAACTTAGTACATGATACAGAGATTTTTACTAGATAGCTGATACAGGGATTTTTACTAGATAGTTGATACAGGGATTTTTACTGATTACGTGTTAAAGGTATTTTAACTAATTATATGTTACAAGGACTTTTACAGGTTAGATGCCAGAGGGATTTTTACTGATTACGCGATGCAGACATTTTTAATGGTTTCTGTTTCATTTTCATCATAATAGATGCTCACCCAAACGTCAGCCGGACAAGCCCATACCACAACTGTGGTGTCCTACAACAGTAGTGGCCTCCCAAATGAACACCTTATACTTACGGTTCCGGCCTGGGATATATCTGCTGCCATTCGAATGCTAGGCGAACATAATACCACTGAACTGGCAAGAAAGCTGATTACATGAGACTGTTTTTACTGAACAAATGATACAGGAATTTGTACTGATTAGGTGATTCCTGGATTCTTACTGATTATGCGATAAAGGATTTTTTACTGATTACATGATACATGAGTTTTTACAGATAAGGTGATAGTGTATTTATACTAATTATGTAATCAAATATTTTTTTACTGATGAGTTGATAATGTGATGCTTACTGATTCTTTGAAACATAATTTTATACTCATTACGTGATACAGGCTTTTTAATGATGAGGGGATAGAGAGATTTTATTGATTAATTATGTGATAGATGGATTTTTAGTGATTGCGTGATGCAGTGAATTTGGCTGGTTACGAGATACAGGGATTATTAATGATCATATGATGCAGTGATTTTTACTGACTAGGTGATACATGGAGTTTGCCTCATTTTGTACTACGGGTATTTTTACTGATCAGGTGATCCTGGAATTTTTACTGATTATATGATCCATGGACTTTTACTGATTAGGTTATACAGGTATTTTACTCTTTACCAATGACTTAGGTAATATAGTGATTTTTACTGATTAATTGATACAGTGATTTTTACTGATTACATGGTGTAGGTATTTTTTTTTACTGATGGCAAGATACAGAGATTTTTACTAATTAAGCGATGCTGGATTTTACTGATTATGGGATAGAAGAATTTTTACTGATTACGTGATACTGGGATTTTACTGATTACATAATACAAAGATTTTACTCAATACGTGATACAGTTTTTCTACAGGTTTTATGATAGAGTGATTTTCACTGATTGCATGATACAGGGATTTTTATTGATTATATAATACAGAGATTTTTACTGATTACATGATACAGGAGTATCTACTGACTAGGTCGATATGATACATGAATTTTTACTGATTATGCGACACAGGAGTTTTTATTTATTACATGATACAGGTATTTTTATTGATTATGTGATACACGGACTTCTACTGATTACATGATACAGGGATTATTACTAATTATGTGATGGAGGGATCATCACTGAGT
>NC_090736.1:92080171-92087671 GCF_036898095.1 Palaemon carinicauda
TAATGTAATATATAGCATTCATTGTTCAGAGTGTAACCTATTTTATGTCGGCCAAACATTAAAAAGTATAGCAGTCAGATTAAAACAGCATCAGGTGGCAGTCTCCAGGGGTTCCCTTAATAATGCCTTGGCCTCCCACTGGTTAGGGTCAAGTCATAGAATTGGTTGGTCAAAAGCGGAAAAAGTAATCCATGTAAATGACTATTTCCAAAGGAATATTGTTGAATCATTTTTAATCTCCTGTACTCAAGGAAGAAATTTGAATCTAAGACCAGTTCTGTTTTCCGTTAATCCAGTATTATCCTTTTTATCTAAAATCTGACTTCTCCGGAATTATTCAGAAACTGACAGCTGTTGGATCCCCTTCTCGTGTATAAATACGATGTCTTTGTATATGTATTCTCATTGCTAAGTTTGATAATGTCCTGAGTGGATAAAAGTACTAACTCCAATCAAGTCTTTTTCATTTTTTCCTTTCGTGGCTATAATACAGTTTATATTCATCACGTGTCAGCTTTCGTGATTTCTACACACGCACACACACACATACACACACACACACACACACACACACAAATACACACACATACACACACACACACATATATATATATATATATATATATATATATATATATAAATATATATATATATATATATATATATATATATATATATATATATATATATATATATATATATATATATATGTATATATATATATATATATATATATATACATATATATATATATTATATATTATATATATATAATATATATATATATATATATATATATATATATATATATATATATATATATATATATATATATATATATATATATATATATATATATATATATATATATATACATATATATATATATATATATATATATATATATATATATATATATATATATATATATATATATATACATATGCAGTATGTATATATATATATATATATATATATATATATATATATATATATATATATATATATATATATATATATATATATATATATATATATATATGTGTGTGTGTGTGTGTGTGTGTAAATATACACACACACGCATATATATATATATATATATATATATATATATATATATATATATATATATATATATATATATATATATATGTATATATATACATATATATATATATATATATATATATATATATATATATATATATATATATATATATATATATATATATATATATATACATATATAATATACATATATTATATATTATATTTACATATATACATATATATGCATGATATATATATATATATATATATATATATATATATATATATATATATATATATATATATATATATATATATATATATTTTTGGGCTCAAGCCATTTCGTCCTGATGGAAGTTCCTATAGGGTAGCTTCCTAGGGTATATTACAACTACGGCGATATTCCCAGAGAATTTACCTTAAGGTACCAGAATTCTAACTCCTGGAGCGAGTATCCCTCGTGAAAGGGATATCGCGACATATCAGAGGACGTATTCTAGACACGTCACATGGCAATCTACATCCTGGACAGAGATTTCGTCTCGTAGGAGGTGATTGGCGAGATACGAATTCGGGAAAGAAAAAGGGGAGCCGCTCCCAAGGCTTCCCTATCCCCCGATTCGTATGCGTGCCTGGCGCCAATCCTGGCGCCATCTGTATTCCTTTTTGCGTAGCTTAAGAACTCGGTGTTTTTTCCTGTTTTTCTCGCAAATCTTGGATTTATTCGGCTTTTCATGGCTTCTCCGTCTTCGTTGGCCTCTGATAAGTTGAGTATAGTGTCTGTTATGTATAAATGTAGGCTCTTGGTTAAAATTTGAGTGATTAATAGGATTAATCTTTGATACAAGAGCCGTAGCCTACCAGAGGTGTCCTGGACACTGTCGCTCGCTAGGTATAAATTAGTTAGTCAGAGCGACATTCCTGGTTGTTTTGCTTTAATAAATTTTAGCTATTTAGCATTACATAGGATTTCCTTTTGTGCTTAGTATTATTTGGCGAAGTATTCGCCATTCTGGCCTACGCTAGGCCATGTAGCCTAGTCGTTTGGTCCTAGTACTTCATGCATGATTTTGGTTTTTCCGAGTGTAATTAAAATTTTATTGAAGCTTTAGGATATATTTTATACATTTTAGACTGTGTGGAATATTTCCAAGATTGTATACGTGTGAGTTTCGGTGAATTAGGTAATCGATTCTCTTGGTGCCTAGGCTAGTTGCTTTTGGAGCCTTAGTATACTTTATCATACTCCCCGGTTGCTTTCTTTTCTTCGGAGAAGGTATGCAATCCCTTTCCCTCTGTTTAAGCCTTGGGCTTATCCCTAAGTGGTTTTTTCCGAATTTATTTTCGATAAAACTATACTAGGGTGTTACTGTACCTTCCTGTTCCTGTAGTTATGGTCAAGAGGGACAGAACAACAGAGTTTTTAGTCTAAGTCTGTGTTGTCTGGCTTGGGGCTGAGTCCCCCTCGCTGACCTAACACATACAAAGGGAGCTTAGCTCCCTTAGGTCACTACCGAAGGATTCTGTAGTTATGATTCCTTCTTTTGTGATCTACCAGACTAGTCCTGTTGCTGTTCTCGGGGGAGGATAAGTTCTTCCCTTGGGAGTAGTAACGCCTTCCTTGCTTTGGTGCTCTGGAAGCTGGCAAGTATTGCTGGCCTTTCCCCTTAGATCTCCCTTAGGCTAAGATAAGTTCTTGGCTGCGGGTGATCTGTCACTAAAGCAAGGTTGGCAGGACCCTCTTGTCCCTTCCCCCTCTATCTCCGTAATGGCCTAGCCATTACTGTACTGTACGTCGTTCTACATCTAGACCTAGTATAGGTTAGGATGTGGAATTGACTCAGCCCCTTGCCGGCTGGCAGAGCTGGCCGGCAGGGGTCTTACTGTACTGTACGTCGTTCTACTTCTGGACCTAGTATAGGTTGGGATGTGGAATTGACTCAGCCCATTGCCGGCCGGCAGAGCTGCTGGCCGGCAAGGGTCTTATGTTTTCGAGTGCTGCCCGGACCTCTCTTGGTCCCTCATCCATGCCTGCCGGCAGAGCCGGACGGCATTGGTCAAGGAAGCCTGAATTAGTTTCTCCCCTTCCTTATATGCACTCTTTCGGTTGCCGGGCTTGGAGGTTGTGTACACTCTTATCCCGGCATCCATTCTATTTTTCTTCTAGTGCTGTACCTGTCCCGGCTGCCGGCCTATGAGGCCGGCTGCCGGGCTATGAGGCCGGCAGCCGGGCAGGTGTAGTCCTCTGGTTCTTTTGCTGCCGGCTGGCATCGGTCTTGTACCTTTGCCGGGCGGCTTATGTCAGTCCTTGTCTGCCGGTCACCAAGAGTGTGGCCGGCAGCTGGGTACTACCTTGTGTAGTTGCTGGCCGGCAGCCATTGCCGGCCAACACTGGCTGTTACCGGCCGGCAGTTGCTGCCGACCGGCACAGGCATTTGAACCAGAGTGCTGCCGCCCTATAGCTGTTAAGTAGTATACTTTAAAGCTAGTTGGGGTGTGTGCCGGCCGGCAAAGGCAGGCCGGCACACATCCCCCTATACTGTACTAGTATTCTTCTGTATAGCATATACAGTAAGAAGAAAACTATAGTAAAGGTTTTGGTACAGCACTGTATCTTCTAACACTATTGTGTTTTCTTGCACATCCCTTTGCTGTTGCCCTCAGATAGGAAGCTGAGTTCTTCCCTGTCTATTATCCAGGATTTTAAAATCATTGCTTAGGTGTGAGCTCCACCTGTTTCCTCTAGAAACCTTGCATTGGTTACTCTTGAAGAGATAAACCATTTTGATTTTATTATCTGGAAGGCTGCAACAATGGGTTGTGAGGGGAACACAAGTGTGTGTCTTTCCTTTATGAATTGTTATGCTATACTATGCATATCCAGTGATACATAGTTCACTTGATACTCATGGAAATTTCTTCTCTTTACAGAAGGACACTCCGAAGTGGGGAAGTGCTTTCTGCAATGTCAGAAGCAAGAACCTCTGCGGACATGAGTTTTGTAGGAGACACGCAGCATACGCTGTCTCCAAGGATGATCTCCGGTATTGGGACCCTCAGGTATGTACTGTGTGCACTAACCTGATTAATGAGACATTTAAATAGCTAGGAAGAAGCTTCGTACCTGGGTAAGGGGCTTCCAAAAGAACACTTCTGGCCCTTATCTCCCAAGTGAGAAGATGAGGGCGTATCCTTTCCCTAAGGCATCAGCTGATGCAGTGATTCCCCAGCCTCAAGAGGAGATCCCCTAAGTTCAGATCCAGGTGGCTGCTGAAGTCGCGGTCGCGATGCAAGACATCCAGCTAGATGACAGGATGTCTGTTGTGGACGGGTGTCAGGAGGAAGACCTCCTGGCAGAAGCCCAGGATGAAGTTCAAGCCCCTCTACATCGGCCGGTCTCCCAGTAGAGCTGGGACAGGCTCTCTCTTCTATTGTTGGAATGATCCAACAAATGCAGAAGGAGAATCAGGAGAAGGCGGCAGCAATGGAACTGCAAATGCAGTGCATTGCAGAATCACATGGGCCCCAGAAAAAGCTCAATGTGAAAGACCTTCCCTTGTGCTCAGATGCTAACCCATGGAGGTATGCTGAGCACATGCCGATGACGACTGGAAAGATCGTCATCTCGGATAAGCTGGGCTCAGTTCCTCTGGAGGGTGGAATTCTGGCCCAGCAAGGCATCATATCCGGACTGTTATGTCCGGCTGAGGAAGGAACCAGCTTCAAAGGAGGAGACAGAGCCGAAGGAGGTCATAGTGATGGACCATGCTAAGGCTCAAGCTCTACTTTCATCCTCGATGAAAGAGAGGGGCTTCTCTAACTCAAAGGTAGCTGCATTGAATAGGAAGCTCCCTTCCTTTGTGTCCTCGCCTACTAGAGCCTTCCCCTTTTTACAGAAAGGGTTTCTGGCTGTACTAAAAGCAATCGAGGCCGGCAAGTCTTGCCCCTCCCTAGAGGAGTGTAAACCCTTGTCGCTGGCCCTGCCTATGGACCACAAACACTGGAAGGACGTCCATCTTACGTTCTCAGTGGGAAAGTTGGAGGCTGATATTGCCGGACGTCAGTTCGGCAAGGACCTCCCTAAGCTGTCTGACTTTCTTTTGCGAAGTGAGTTCGATACAAAAGAAAGACTGACTGCCTCAATGTCTCTTCAGACTACTCTCGAGACGATGGCAAGTGACCCCAAGGTCCATGAAATGTTCATGGTAGTGGCCAAGCCTCATCTGGCCACAGTGACGAAGGACCTTTATGGCTTCGTCAAGACAAGGAGAGCTTGTAGGGAGTTCGTGTTAACCTCGGCTACGATGAGGCACGAGCTAAAGAAACTAATCTCCTCCAACATTTGGGGAAAAGACCTTTTTCCCTACCGACTTGGTCAAAGAAGTTGTTGATAAAGCCGCCTTGGAGAATAGAAACCTTCTCCAGAAGTGGGGCCTGGCTATCAAAAGAAAGTCTTCCCCGGATGAGGGTCCTCAACCAAAGAGGAAGACTATGAGGACTAGGCTACCGTCTCGGCCAGCCAAGCCTCTTAGACAGCAACAGCAACTGCAATTGCCATTGCCCCCAGTGCCCCAGATCGTGGCACAAACCCCGACCACCTTTCAGTGGGTACCCCAGGCCGTGTCGACACAGTCCACGGCATTCACCCCAGCGTTCGAAGGGCAGTCTACTTCCTTTCGAGCAAAGCCTAGAGGAGCAGCCAGAGGCTCGTCTAGACGCCCCTCAAGGGGAAGGGGATTCAGGGGTGGTCGTGGTCAGGAAGGCTAGACCTCAGGACGGCAGTCCAAGTGAGGTGATACCGGTAGGAGGGAGACTTCTGAAATTTCGGGATCGGTGGACCTTCGATCCCTGGGCCCACAGCCTACTCAAGAATGGACTGGGCGGGAGCTGGTACAGCACTCCACCCCCGTGCCTTCGGTTTTTCCAACACTCCACCCCCGTTATGGAGGAGTACGTTCAAGAACTGTTGGAGAAAAAGGGTGAACCCCATCAATTTCTAAGGGAGGCTGTTTTGTGTTCCCAAGAAAGACTCGGAAAAGCTCAGAGTCATTCTGGACTTGTCGCCACTTAACAAGTTCATAGTGAATTGCAAATTCAAAATGCTAACACTGCAACACATAAGGACCTTACTGCCCAAGAGGGCATATTCCGTCTTTATAGACTTGTCAGACGCCTACTGGCACATTCCAATTAGCCATCAACTCTCCCCCTACCTAGGGTTCAGGCTACAACGAAGACTATACGCCTTCGGAGCCATGCCATTCGGGCTAAACATAGCCCCAAGGATTTTTACGAAGCTTGCGAGCGTAGCTCTCAAACAATTTCGCCTAAAGGGAATTCAGGTAGTAGCCTACCTGGACGACTGGTTGGTGTGGGCAGCATCCGAGACAGAATGCTTGCAAGCTTCCAGTCAAGTGATCAGTTCCTTGAGTACCTAGGCTTCAAGATCAACAGAAAAAGTCTCGACTTTCTCCATCTCAAAAGTTCCAGTGGCTGGGAATCCACTGGGACCTTTTGTCACACAGTTTCTCCACCCCGGCGAAGAAAAGGAAGGAGATAGCGGGTTCTGTCAAGAGACTTCAAGATTCCGAAAGGATATCAAGACACGAGCAGGAGAGAGTACTGCGCTCTCTCCAGTTTGCTTCGGTGACAGACCCAGTGCTAAGAGCACAGCTAAAAGATGCAATCGGAGTTTGGAGAAGTTATGCATCAAACGCGTGAAGAGATCTGAGAAGACCAGCCGCTTCGGCTAAGTACTCTTCTCAGGCCTTGGTCCCAAGCCAGACATCTAAAGAAGTCAGGTTCTTCTTCAGCCACCTCCCCCGTCGGTGACGATTCACTCAGACGCCTCGAAGGAGGGATGGGGAGGTCACTCTCATCGGAAAAAAGTCCAGGGGACTTGGTCCAGGCTATTCAAGACCTTTCACATAAAATTTTCTAGAAGCTAGGGCAGTGCTCCTTACCTTAAAGAAAGTCTCCCCGCGTCATTCGATCCACATAAGGTGGTAATAGACAGCGAGGTAGTGGTAAGATACTTGAATCGACAAGGATCGAGGTCACCACCTCTCAACCAGGTGATGTTGGCCGTCTTCCGATTGGCGGAAAAGAAGAAGTGGTACCTGTCGGCAGTTCACCTTCAAGGAGTCCGCAATGTGACAGCGGACGCTCTATCCAGGTTCACACTGATAGAGTCGGAATGGTCCTTAGACGCAGGATCATTCTCCTTCATTCTGAATCAGTCCCAGAACTGCAGATAGACCTCTTTGCGACGAAAGACAACAAGAAGTTGCCCCTGTACGTGCCCCGTACGAGGACCCCTTAGCGGAAGCAGTGGATGCGATGTCCCTCGACTGGAACAGATGGTCCAAGATTTATCTGTTCCCTCCTCACAACCTTCTGTTGAGGGTCCTCAACAAACTGAGATCCTTCAAAGGGTAGCGGCAATAGTGG
>NC_090736.1:92095171-92097671 GCF_036898095.1 Palaemon carinicauda
CTATACTCCAAAATAAAAAGTTTTGTTAACCATAAAGAAAAGCTGCAAAAGACCTTTGAATCAATGGTGGTTTACCTGTTTAACTGTCCAAATTGCCAATTAGCTTACATTGGCTCCACGAAAAAATGCATTTTTTCTCGCTACCAAGATCACAAGGGAATTAGCAGCCGAACTGGCAGAGCCTTGTCCAAACCTTTACAGTCCAGCATACGAGACCATTGCGAAATGGATTTTAAGTGTTCATTCTCTTTGGACAACTTTTCAATAATATACAGAGGCTCATATGGAAATGAAATAAGAATAGCAGAGTCAATTTTTATAAAATCTAAAAAGCCACAAATTAATCAAGAAATTTCTAGCTTTCCTTTGAGGATTGCCTAATTATGCCTTTTCCCATTCTAACTTAGAATTTATTTGTTTGTTTACAATATTTATGTATAGCTTGCTCTTTATTGTTTTACTTTCTTTTACCCAGGAACATGATTATGAACACAGAGATGTTTGAAACGTTGTTATTTGTTGGTGACGGAAATAAATTTAAGAATGTTTGGCGTTGTCGTAATTCTCCAGTTCCTTATTATAATCATAGTGACAAACTTTTACTGGACAAAAAGGAAACAAAATCAGATATCCTCGAATTTTATCAGAGATCTACTGTAAATGCGCGAAAAAGTATATCATTGTTGTCATCATTATTCCGATTATCATCATTTTTATTGTGTTCGTTATTGTTAAATACCAAAAGGAGAAATTTTATATTAAAGCAAATAAGCTATAGGAAAAAAAAGTTATAAAATGAATAAAAAATAAACACAAACGAGCAAATGATTGATAACTGGTGAGTTATCACGGGTGGTTGGAAGACTAGGAGAGAGAATATTAAATGTGGATCTTGAATTCTAACGAATATCGAAACACAGTTATCAAGGAAATGTAAGAGAAGAAATTTTATGGAAATTTTAAGAAATTTAAAAGAACATTAGAATTATTGATGATAGTCCAATTTTTATTAGTTTTTCAAAAGTTCTAATACGTCTGTGTCTTCTACAATTGAAAAAAAAAATGGCTTATTGCAAGTCTTTCAACAATTTTGGTGGTTAATCTATTCTGAAAAAGTTTTTGATTTCTTTCATTCTACCTTGGTTCAAGTAATGTTCTGAGTTTCAGCTGCTGATTCTCATCCTATTTTGTTGGACAGGAACTTACTGTCTATTAAATTTCCTATTCCTGATCTAGATATTAATCTCTGGCACCGTCGCTCTATTATTTCGTTATGCATATTGAATGTGATTTTCATAATTCATATCATCCTTTATATTCAGATCTTCCCGAACAGTTCAACCCTATTCGTAATAAAAGGCATGCAATTAATTCTAACAGGCAGGCCTTCTCTATCATGAGCCTCAATACTGCACAAAATTCTAAAAGTTTTATTCCAACTGTGACCAAGTTGTGGAATGATCTTCCTAATCAGGCAGTTAAATCGGTAGAGCTTCAAAAGTTAAAACTTGCAGCAAATGCTTTTATGTTTAATACGCTAACATGTCTTTTTATAGTTTATATATGAAATATCTGTTTTGATGCTGTTACTGTTGTTAAAATATTTCATTTTAAGTATCAATTGTTTGTCATATTTATTTATTTCCTTTCCTTCTCCTCACTGTGCCACTTTTCCCCCATGAAGCCCTTGGGCTTATAACATCTTGCTTTTCCATGTAGTGCTATAGCTTAGCCAGTATTAATAATAATAATAATAATAATAATAATAATAATAATAATAATAATAATAATAATAATAATAATAATAATAATAATAATAATAATAATCAAATGGAAGCAATAGCTAGAACAAAACTGGAATTTATAAAACTATTATATATTGGAGAAAATAATTAATAAAATATTGCTCTGATTCATAAATTGTAATAAAAGATAGTTATCATATTCTGTTCGTAATTATAGTAAGTGCAAAGTTAATGTTAATGCAGTCCTATCATATGAATTTCCAGTGAGAATCAGAGCACTCCAAGGGAGGGTATTGTCACCTATGTTGTTTATCTTCTCCATGGATTTTGTAATGCATAGAATAGTAGGAGATGGTGGCGAATGATTGGCTGGATTGGTAATAGGAAATCAGCTGACCTAGAATATGCTGAGGACATTGCCCTTTTTAGCAGAAAACCACATTATTTGTGACGCTTGCTTACCAGAATACATGAAATATCACTTGGAGTTGGACTCAGGATCAATAGAAAAAAAGACAGAGATTATGAGAACGGAATGTGCACTGAAAGATGAAATATCATTGGAAGGACAAAAGGATTAATGAGGTACAATCTTTTAAGTATTTAGGAACTATTATCTGTAATACAAGGGCTTTAGAATTACAGTTTAATGAAAAATTGATAAAAGCAAATCGGATAAGGACTAGGTTACCTAATATTTTGAAATCAAATGGCTTAAAAAGAAAAGAAAGAAAAAAAAATAAGGCTTTATATCA
>NC_090736.1:92107671-92122671 GCF_036898095.1 Palaemon carinicauda
GATTTCTCAATGAAATATGCAATTCTATTATGTATATGATCTATTTTTGAATCACAATACGTTAACGTTGCCAACAAATCTTATACTTCCATAATCTGACTGATATTACCATAATGTTCGTTCACCAAACTCATAATTTGATTGATTGAAGCTAACTGATTCCTTAGTTCTGACATAATCAATTCATTTTCATGAGTCAAAAACTCAATTTTCTTATTTTGATTACTAATCTTAAGACGATTGGAAATCCCTAAGCCTAAACTTGCAATAGAACCAGAGATGTTTAGGGCAGCAAAAATAAACGGGTTACGTTTTTCAAGGTTATCGTGTCTTACTGTCCACATCAAAAGGTCACGAGCCAAAGATTCTGCCTCTTAAGTCTTATTTTGCTAGTCGTCAGAGAGCATCTCTGTAACTTTTAGTGTCGATGCAAGAGAACTCTCTGTATTAAAAGGAAAGTGTCTACTATGCATTTCATTTAATGAAAAAGCAAACCTTGAAATGGCGCTCATTAAGCTAGTGACATCATTCTCTTGGAGAAAAATAGCTTGCATACCTATTTCAACAACTACGTTACTTGATGTAATAAAAACGTCTTCTTGTCTTTCTACTATAGTGCCATATTTAAAATCTATACTTTTAGTTTTAGAGCTCATCCAACACGAGAAAATTGTCTGAGCGAACAATATCACTCCTAACAATAAAAACTTCATCTTGGAAACCTGTAACGAGAAAAATATTTGTAATTACTCCTGTATTAAGAAGAAAAAACTTTTAACATATAAGGTTCACAAAAATAAAAAAAAAATAAAAATTTTCCTTCACATCTTTCCCTCTTATTCTAATTTCTTTTGTCAGCCAATAGTACGATTCTCTCATCACTGGGTTGGGATACGTTTTGAACTCTAAACGTATTGGCCGTTAATGTTTTCAAAATGTTAAATGGGCTTCCAAGCTTAGATGTTAGTTTATAATTGAGTCCTTTACGTACATTTACCTGTATGTATACATTATCACCCGCGGTATATGTTTTAGTTGGCTTCGCTATTTTATCATGATTCCTTTTCATTATGATTTGTGATTCTTCTAAATTCTTTCGAAGGATATCAAAACGACTTTTGCTTGCATTTATACATTCTTTTAAAGAATTTGATATATTAGTTGTAGGCGTTAATACATTGAAAGGCATTCTAACTGGGGTACTATACAATGCCTCGTGCGGTGACATTTTAATTGATATATGATATGAATGATTCAGAGTACTCAGTACCGCAGGTATTGCAATATCCCAGTTGGGGTCTGATCCCCGTAGTGTTACTCTTAATATATTTAAAACCTTCCTATTCGCTCTTTCCACTAGCCAATTCGACTCTGGGTGATAAATCAAAGTATTGATTTTCTTTATGCTAAGGAATTCACACAATGAGGTTAGAAAGTGATTATCAAATTCTCCACCCGAGCCTGAGATTATCATGTGTGGAATTCCATGTTTACAAATGTAACACTCGTAAAACTTCCTTGCGCATTTAATCGCAGTTTTAGTTTTAAGCGCTATTAGTTCTGTATATCGAGTCAAAGCATCTACAATTACTAAGAGGTGCTTATTTCCTCTGTCTGACTCGTAAAATCCTGTTAATAAATCTAAATGTATTCTTTCAAAGGGTTGATTGGGCACGGGATAAGCCCCTAGGCTCGCAGGTGTTAACGTGTGCCCTTTGTTTTCCTGACAATTGCGACAATTAGCTATGTGTTTTTTCTATAACTGTAAGCATCGTATGCCAACCATTTTAGGACAGTGGATATAAGTGAGATTGGTACCACTACCTGGTCGTTAGTCACATGTGGTGTATTGCGGGTTTTCCTTGTCACGGATCTACACAGAATATTGTCTTTGATTATATAATTCTGCTGAGTATACTTTATACATTCCTTTTTCTTACGATTGCCTTCCAAAGCATTTATAATTTTTTCTAATATCTGATCTTTTCTTTGCTCAGTCTGTAATAATTCCGCGCTCCAGCCCAGATCTTCTTGTTCGGATATTGTTTTAACAATGCGCATGGATGTGGATATATCTATTAATTCAGCTAAAGGCTCCGTACAAGATGACACGGGGCTGGGTGATAATGCATCAGTAATGATATTTGCCTTCCCTGGTAAATACCCGATTCTCGCGCCAAAGTCTTGAATGATCAAATGCCACTTAGTTCATTTGGGGCTGTGTTTGAAGCCTTTAAAGAAGTCGGTTAGTGGTTTATGATCAGTAAGAACCTTAACGGGATAACCGTATATTATGAACTTAAAATACACTAGTGAATTAACAATAGCTAGCCCTTTCTTGTCTATTACTGCATACTTACTTTTGGAAGTTTTCAGTTTTCGAGAATAAAAAGCTATCGGGAAAAATTGTTTTTCATATTGCTGAAGCAATACCCCACCTACTCCTAAGTCTGAGGCATCTGTTGCAATGAAGAATTCCTTACCAAAGTCAGGAAATATTAAGATAGGAGAACTACACAGTTCATCTTTCAAGGTATTAAAGGCCTGTTGATGCTGCTCAGACCATAAGAAATCTACCCCCTTCTTCGTAAGATCAGTTAGGGGAGCGGCTATTATTGAATAATTGCGTATAAAACGCCTGTAATATCCACTACATCCCAGAAATTGCTGTATTCCCTTGACATTAGTAGGTATCGGAAAGTTACGGATAGCCGACACCTTATCATGGACTACTTTAAGACCTTGGCTTGACACCGTAAAACCCAAATAGACTAATTCTGTTTTGAAAAATTCACACTTACTAATCTCTACCCTTAAGTTATGTTGTCTTAGTCTCTGTAGTACTAGTTCTAATTTATGTAGATGTTCTTCTAAGGTATTGGAAAAGATTACAAGGTCGTCTATATAGGCATACAATATATCCCCTAGCAAGTCTCCAAACACTATGTTAATCATTCTTATAAATGTTATGGGAGCACAACGTAAACCAAAAGGCATCCGTAAAAATTCATAATGTCCCCTGGCTGTGCTGAAGCCTGTGTATGGGATATTATTTTCTTCTAATGATATCTGGTGAAAGCCTTTAAGTAAGTCCAAACTAGTAAAATATTTATTCTGACCTAACAAAGATAAAATATCGTCAGTACATGGCACAGGGAATTGATCACGGATCGTTTCCTAATTCAAGCGACGGAAATCTACGCAGATACGTCATGTTCGATCTTTTTTTGGTACAACTATCAATGGAATATTATAAGGGCTGTTCGATTTCCTAATGACTCCTTCTTCTAGCATTTTACCTACTTCATCATTTATTTCATTCTGGAATTTCATACGGAGTCTGTACGAGGGTACATAGATAATTTTCTGGTTGTCCTTTAACCTTATTTGATGCTCGATCACATCTGTTTTTCCTAAGGATCCATCCGTAGTGGAAAAAAGATCATGATATTCAGTTAAAAGTCCAAAAAATTTCTGCTGAATTTCTTCTTGAATGTCTTTACTAATTTTATTTTTAATAGATTGCGAAAGGGATTCATCCGCAACTGATTGAGTGTGATTGATTTCAGCAACGGTAAGAATACGAGGTTTATAAACTTCTACATCCAAGATATGTTGATTTTTGTGAATTACTAAAGTGGTATTTAAATGATTACAGACTTCAATATTACATTGTTGATGTGAGCCTACTTGTGTGACGGACAATCCGTTAGTTTTCAAAGTGTTGGAAAGGATTAATATATCATATCCCGGTAACGTTTTCTTTATTTGCACTATGAAATTCGAAGTTACGTTCGGCTCGATAGACTGCGTGCAAGATGATATTAGGGGTGAACGAATATTCTGTTGGGTCGCATATATTATTTCTTTATTAGTGAGACCAGTTATTGGTTCTTCAACGTACGTTACGGTTTTATTTGTCGTCTCCTTTTTATCCAAAACTGATTTTAAGGTATTAGAAGACTTATAGAATTTTCCTTTGATATACACTCCGTGCTTGGCAGGGCTAATATAATGTTTTGATTGCCCATAGATGGGTATCCTATAATTACAGCTGGATACATATCAATGTTTTGTACAACAACAAATGTATCGGCAAACGTGCGCTTACCGACCTTGAACTGAACATGAGTTACGCCTATTACATTTAATTCATTTTTTCCTATACCCGAGAGCCTTACTCCGGACTTCTCTATTGGGAAGTTCGAAAACAACAAATGATGTGTCCTCAAATCCCTGATATTACGTGGACTACCAGAGTAAAAAAATTATGTAAAGGATCGGTGTTCTAAATTTACAGCATATAATGTTGGTCGTAACTTATTTTGACTTATTATGGTTCGAATTTGTTGCAAATCTACGGGAGCATGCACTGATTTATTTAATTTGGCCGTGTGTTTCACAGGAAAATCTATTGCCTCACAATGATCTGATAAAACATTAAATGGATTATTCAATACTTCTGATGTTGATATGAATGACCTTGACCCAACATCACTCTCTTCCCCACTGGAGTTAATTATGTGGTATTTGCTTTGCTCTGCACATTCTGAAAATTAGTCTGACCTTGCGAGTTCTGGTTTGACGACCCAGGATCAGCGTTATTCGAAGAACTATTTGTTTGTTTCTGATTTTGAACTACATTGACGTTTGGCTGTTTCTTCTTATTGAACTGAGGATTTTTCTTCTTATTTCTATATGGAACTGACTGTGGAATTGACTGTGTATTTCTAGGATTCTGTTGTGTTTTACGTGAGTAGCACTGACTATATGAATGAGTAGAACTATTATATATCGAACAGAATTTCGTTCTGCAGTCCGCGATCAAGTGACCTTGACGTTTGCAATTATAACTCGTCATTCCCGCAACTTGACTATTATGAACTACGTTTACTTGTTGTGGCTTAGTTTCATTCTATGCAAAAACTTGTTTAAACACGGGATCAAGATCAGGACACTTAGACATATGTTTCTTTATCTGTTTATATACATCCAATTCCGTACTTGCTGGCGTTAACTTTTATCAAAACACTGTACTAAAGCTTCAGGCAACATAAGTGTCATGCAAGTTAAACAGATTAATCTTAATAAAGGCGTCATGTTTACTTTACTTCTTTTTCTATATCTACGACTCCTTACAATCCTATCAAAATATCTATATGAATACAGACGTCCACTGCGTAAACGCATAAGCACTATATAATAAAGGTCATAACACAATCCCCCAATACAATGATACAAATATAAAGATATTTCCCGAGAACTTCTGAAAGAAAACGGAATCAGCACAGAGAGAGAGAAAAAAAAATTCTCGACGAAAATTCGAAGTTGAATACAGTTTCCTTTAATGAAAGGAAAAATGAAGATTAACAAACAACTCACCCCAGCAATAATGGACGATTGACTCGAGATAACTACACTTCACTGTCTAAAACTGAAATGAATAAAGAAATGTACTTAGCTTCAGTTTATATGGGCGAAGGGTGATGTCGTCATTTCCTCTCTCTCTCACTGGATTGTTTCTTCTTATTGATGTTTGGGTGAATGTTTTCGGTCCGATTTCCGTTGAATGAAGTGCTTCCTGGATATGTTTCTTCAATGTTTAGTAAACGTTGAATGTCAGTCCTTGGTTTTCTTAGGATGTTGATTGAAGATCCAGTTCCTCAGTTTGTATAACATTTATTTGTTGGTATTAAATGTTTTCATTTCTTCGGTGGACGTAGATACTTAGTCAAAATTGTAGATTCATTACTGTTGATTTCTTGAAGATCTTTCTCTGGTTTTTAGAGTTTTATTCGCTGGTTCTTGAAGATCTTTCTCTGGTTCTTAGAGTTTTATTCGCTGGTTCTTGAAGATCTTTCTCTGGTTCTTAGAGTTTTATTCGCTGGTTCTTGGAGATCTTTCTCTGGTTCTTAGAGTTTTATTCGCTGGTTCTTGAAGATTTTTCTCTGGTTCTTACAGTTTTATTCGCTGCCACCATTTAATGGTGTGATACTGTTATTAACACACATTGGGGTTCCCATCAAATGTCATCTTCAATGTGTTGTATATTAGACTTGGTATGTTACATCTTCAAGTAAGTCTAGGTAAGTTAACTTTAAAATAGTTTATTCCTTTAAAAACAGTTTTTAACATCTCCATCACAGGAGTATAGATGGTTTGTTCGGATGACCATTCCGTTTGACATCTAAGTAAGAACTGGCTAAAATATTGATATCACAGATATCGTAGAGTCAGTTATCTCAGCATTTAAACACATAATGTAAACTAGACACTAATATAGGAAGACACCTGCATCCGGTGGCGACACAACTCTTTCTCACGATTCGTATTTGTGTTTATTCTTCATAAAAATGTTACATTGCTGAGGTTTGGCATTAGCATCCTGGTTATGACATGACTATGGCATTTCTCACACTCGCTCCTCTTCCATATTGACCTCTTAGGTCATGCATTTAAACATGTAATTTTACCTATATTACATATACATATATATATACATATATATATATATATATATATATATATATATATATATATATATATATATATATATATATATATATATATATATATATATATATATATATATATATATATATATATATATATATATATATATATATATATATATATGTGTGTGTGTGTTTGTGTGTGTATATATAATAAATTTCACAAAGTTAGACATGTTTTTCTTTTTCAAATGAGCCATATATTTTGATACATTAATGTCTGATTCTCCTACCAACATAAGGATCAAAGTCCCGAGGTGAAACCACTCAAAGTCAATAGCCTTAGGCCTTCAGGGAATCGAACTGTGGTCCAAGATTCGGATGACAGTAACGATACCATTCAGCCCCGAGGAAAGATGAAAGTCAATGACAATTTTTCTGTACTTATACTAGTCTAATTCCGGTATTTTGAACTTAATTCATTGACTGATTGATTTAAAGTTTTCAAACATCCTGATATCTAACGTCACTGACGCCGATATCATTTATTTCATATAAAAATAAAAGAATATGCCATTAAAACAATGAAAATTGAATGTCATTATAGAAGTTAAATAGTTTTCAGAAGACCTGCTTCTGAAATAAATCTAAAAATGCTGCTCACGTGGTAGGATACATCATGTCCAAAAATTTTGCAAGGATAAACATGCCATCCTCTCCTTGTGCCTTAAACAGATATTTATTTCCTAAGTTATTATAATTGCGGCATTCGGCTAACAAATGCCTCTCTGTTAAATGTACTAAACAGTCGTCAAATTACGGTTGGTATTGGCCCTTCAGAAGGAACTAGCGTGTCAACTGAGTGTGACTAATACGGAGACGACTTAGAGATGTCTCCCATTTCCAGGGCATTATGTTATACCTCCAGGGAGATATGACATTTGTTACTTCTATCATTTTATTGCCATCTAGACTATACCAGTGCTGTTGACATTTATTACAATACCATTTTTTGATGTTAGGTAGGAAATCATTACAGGGAATGGGATACCTTCTTCGTAGCAACTCAGATGCAGCCTTTTTCGCCAGTAAATCTGCCTTCCAATTCCCAGACACACCTACATGTGCTGGAACCCAACAAAATCGAACCATTATACCTCTCCGACTCTAAAATCTTTAAAACTAGAGGGTTACTGGAATTAAAAACTTCTAAAGCTTGAAGGACACTCCTTGCATCACTAAAAGTGGTAAAATTACCCTCCTTCTCCACCGCTATTTTCCCAATAGGGGTTAGTATGCCATACAGTTCGGCAGTAAATATGGAAGCTGTTAGAGGATGGGCACCCTTACAATTAAAACCATTATTTTGTACTCCAAATCAAAAACCCGCATTAGATTTAGAGCCATCAGTATATATAAAGGTATATAAAAGTCAATCCCCATGTTCTTCTTAATTCCAATAATCTATTTACAAAAAGATACCTCTGGTAATTTTCATGGAGGCGTTGATGATACCTTAAATGGAAGCACCTTAATTCTAGTTATATAAAGACTGTTTAATAATTGTTTCACCCAAAAGCCATTAGGTTGAGGACATTTAGGGAGCAACTCAAAGTATGTTGAGTGCCTTACAAGGCTTGCTGTCTGAAAGGCTAACAAATTAGGAAGTATTTGCAATCTAAATATATACCGATATACCGAATAATAGAGGACATTTGGTAAAGGTCTAGAGGTAACTCTCTAGCACCAACAAGGAGACTTGGGATAGGTGAGGTTCTAAAGGCTCCTGTGGACAATCTAATACCAGCATGTTGTACTGAATCTAATATCTTTAATCGGCTTGGGTGGCTGAGGAGTATATTTCACATCCATAACTAATTTTTGAAAAAATCAAGGCCTTATATAATTCTAAAATAGTATTGCGGTCTGTCCCCAGGATGTATTGGACAATACTTTTAACATATTCAGAGCCTCAAGACATTTAACTTTCCATATTTTTAAGTGAGACACCCATGTAAGCCTACAATCAAATATCAAACTTAATAATTTAGCTTTACTTATACATGGGATCCGTTGACTTTTAATGTATATATCCGGGTCTGGATGTACTCCCCGGATATGAAAGAATGGACAATAGTAGTTTTACTCGTCGAGAACTTAAATCCATATATTTCGGCCCCCTGGATAATTTTGTCAATTGAGAGTTGTATTTTTCTCTCAACCATTGCCATTGTAGCTCCAGCAAATGATAAGGAGACATCATCCACAAATAATATTGAGAGAACATCCCGGGGAATCACTGAGGATACCCCATTAATTGCTAGTGAAAACGCGGGCTACACTCAGCACAACACCCCGAGGAACTTCTTCCTGACATTTACTCTCTGATAAAGTTCCACCACTCTCACTTGAAAAACTCTATGTGAAAGAAATGACTGAATAAATAGTGGTAGCTCTGCTCTTAATCCCTATTCATGATTTTTTTTCTAAGTATACCATATCTCCATTGTGTATCATATGCCCTTCCAAGGTAAAAAAACACTGTTACATTTTGCTGTTTGGAAGCATAGGCTTCACAAATAGAGGACTCAGGTCATATCAGCATATCAGTCGTTGAGTGCTTTTTCTGAATCCACAGTGAATGGGTGATAAAATATTTTTCTTTCCATTGCATTGACCATCTTTTCCATGATTTTACATAAACAAGATGGCAATGCAATAGGTCGGTAGTTTGCTGCTAAAAACTTGGCCTTACCAGGTTTTAAAAAGGATAAAATAATGAATAGTTCCCAAACACTTTGGTAAATATGATCATGCCATATTCTATTAATAATGCTTAAAATAAATAACTTCGTAATAAAATGTACATGTTTAATCATTACTTATGGAATTCCATCGGTTTCAGGGGCTGTATCGTTACAAGTAGCAAGTACAGAATCAAGTTCTCTTTCAGTAAAACGAGAATTATATGATTCTTCTCTTACTGTTGAAAAATTTAAAATTTTCTTACCTTCAATGCTCCTATACAGATGACCAGGAGCTGCTAAACACTTGTATGATACGTTTGAAAAACGCATTGCCAACATCGTTTGCTTCAGTCACCTACTGACCATTCACTTTCAACACTGGTGGTGGGTTTGGGGTAAATTTGCCTGCAATCTTTTTTATTTTTCTCCGTAAAGTAGATGGTGGTGTTCTACTGTTAATGGGGGAAACATAAGACATCCAAGACTGGCGTCTAGCTTCTTTCTTGGCATAACGGAACTTTGCTCTACATCTTTTGTGTGTTATCAAATTTTTTTTCAGTACGGCGTATATGCAATCTAGTCAGAGATTTTCTGGTGGCTCTGTGGAAGGCTGTTAGTTCTGAAGACCATCACGGGACTAGTCGTCGTTTGAATAATCCTGTGATTTTAGGAATCAAATTGATTCATGCCGTATGGAGAGTTCCATTTAGTAGGTCTATGGCATCATCAATACTTTCAAATTGTTTCACTTAGCTCACGAAATTTAACCCAGTCTGCCTTGTCAAGATTCCATCTTGGTGATCTTTGTAAATGCAGACCCTTGTTGATGTTTATAATGATTGGTGCATGATCACTAGTATGCCAATCAACAAATGTCCTCTTATCAAAATCAAGAAGGCAGTAGAGCTTGCAATTGAAAGGTCAATGCTCAACAAGGTACCTGTCTGAACATGGAAGTGTGTGAGCTCTCCCGTGTTAAGGAGTCCGACATCCTCATTCTCCCCAATCGATGAGATAATATTGCCCCTTGTGTTTGCCAGAACATCACCCCATAAAGGATGTCGACCATTCATATCTCCCAGTAAGAGAAAAGGCTGAGAGAGTTGTTGAATGACATCCACTAAATCATCATATAAAATATGATCATTTGGAGGTAAGTACAGAGAGTATATTGTATATTTTCTCCCTATATCAATTTGTACAACCATTGCCTGCAGGGGTGTAAAAATACACAAAGGTATTTGGGGAACATTTCAATGAGACATCTGCCATAGCTCCCTGCGTGTTGAATATATGGTGTTCTATAGCTAACATACTCTCAAGGACTAGGAGTGTTAGCATCAAGTTTACTTTCCTGTAGACATACAATTATGGAGGAATGTTCATGAATTAGGAGCTTAAGTTCTTCATATTTGCCCTTTGAACCCTGACAATTCCCTTGCCAAATGGAGGAGAAAACTATAGATTATTTCTGGAAGACATCTTGGATGAGGTCTTCCCAATAGCAGTTTTTAATCTAACATTATTACCGGTAGGTTTCTGCAGAGACGGTCTTAATATGTTGGGTTTTACGTTTGTGTTTTTCTTTGTGTCCTTTTGATCTATTTGTTGAATTTCTGATTTATTCAGTTTTTTCTTCTGGTTCATTAGCAACTTCAACAGACAAAACATCAAATTTATTTGATGTCATAATTTTAATGTTTCAAATGGAGGGGTTAGAGAGATGGAGGTATCTCTATTTTACGATCATATAGTGGAATTCTAGGTTTATGCACCTTCCCCACTAAAGCTGCATCAGTTAAGTTAGTCTTAAGTGGAACCTCCATTTAATCAGGCAAGGACATGGCCTGGGAGAGGTTTGTACAACTTTTTATAATGGGGGATGAAGGCTTTACAGAAATGGGCAATGCCCTAGAGTTAATAAAGAGTGGTAAAGCCTCAGGAGGTAATATGCTTACCTCGTCATTTGACATTTTATCAGATGGTGTACTTCTTTTATTAGGGCTATTGGTAGTACTAAGGTTTTTTTATTTTAATGTCCTAGCATAGGTATTTGATTTATTTAATAGTCTTTTGGTATGTCCCACACTTATGTTCTAAATTCGATTTGTTGAGGGCAGCTTCCTCCAACTTATACAGCTCGCAGCTCTTGTCTGTGGATTTATGATTTGACTTGCAATTTAAACACCTGGCTCCCAGTGCACATTCTCCATGGTAAGATTTGGAGCAAATATCACACAATTTCTCATTTTTGTAAACTTTAGACAGGTGCCCAAATTTAAAACAGTTAAAGCATTGCAGTAGCTTTTGCTTGAAAGGACGAACTTTAATCCTTTCATTTTCAATAACAGTGTGGAAAGGTACATCAGCATCCTGGAACGTAAGGATTATCATTGATGTACCTAGGACTTTGTGAACTTTCCATACATTTAGTGGACACATGGCCAGTATCTCCTCCTCTGTAAATTCATACAAATCTCTGTTAAAAACTACTCCCCTTCCGTAGCTAAAATTTGGGTGGGGTTTGACATCTTACTTAATATCACTGTTAGTTGTTTTTTATGTTGGACAGTATTACAGATTATGTACTTGATTTGGCATGGATGAGGAAAGAGTTTTTTTCCAAAAGAAAATGTATAGCCTGGTGCAATAGTTCCTACTTCTTTTTCTGAATTAATTTGCATATTTTAAAATAATTCCTTGTAACCCCCTTTGAATCATCTATAAGCCATATTGATGGTTTTGGCTTTCTCTGGGAAGCCATAACTAAATCTGGGTCTTTTTCTAATGAATCGAAAAGCCTATATACATCAAATCCTTTGGTACCTTATCGCAGAGAGCACCGCGACATTCAAGTTATTAATTTTAATATTATTGTTACTTATTGCAGTAAATGCTTCGTCATAAATACTGTAAGATATCCATGAATCCCATTTTTCATCTTCAAGTTTCATCCTTATTTCTTTTATTTATCCATAACACTCAAATGTTTTATATAGATCATCATATTTTTTCTCTATTGGAATATGGGTAACATGAAGGATTCAAAGTTTCCTCGTGTTACCCAAATTACTCGATTTTGGAATATCAGGAGAATGGGCCTTTCTCATTCCGAGGTCATCAACAGAACTTTTCCTATTCAAATTATCAGAGGTCGTCAACAGTGCCTGTGGTTGGGAGGTGGTGCGGAGGAGTCAGCATATCCAGGGGATGGGGATTCAGTGTTTGAAGGGTCCATAGGTAAGGGTGGGATTTTCTTTATCTTTTTTGTTGGTTGTTTTGTTGGTTTACCTGCATGAGAATTTTAAGAAATTATCATTCAATGTAAAGAAAATTTGCATTCTCCACTATCAGCACAGAGTACACTTAACAGATGGTCCACTCCATACCCTACCCGAAGGATAGCCCCAAAACATATATGGGGCACAAGTTTAAGCTAAACCAGCCTGTTAGGACTGAGACCAAGAAAATATGGATTCATCCTCCCCATATCTGTGACGATGGGCTTCCGGCCAGAAGCCAAGAGTCCCACCTCAAGGATTGGATCCCCAAGGATTCAGATGACCCAACCCTTGAGAGTAGTTCAGCCAAAAAGGTCCAAACCATCTTCGGAATGGCTGAGATCATCCAATACTCCCATATATAGCTTTGAATGCAAATAAATACCTGTATGAAATTTATATGTCTTATTTGAATATGAAAAACATCTAAATTTGCAAAATTTATCATTAATCGAATGCCAAGTCACAAACATACCAATTAGCTATGATGGTGAAGATGGGTTGATTTCAATTCTAAGTAAAAAAGTCAGAATTTGACAGGTATAAGTAATGAAGAATCGTTATTGACTATTTTCTTTCTTCGTGTCAAGTGGTAAGTCATTCTACATACATGTTTCCTGGACCAGGGTTCGACTCCAGACCGTTCAGAATCTTTTGTCTTTGTGTGAATTCACCTGATGCTCTCATCCTGATGTAATTAAGAGAATCCAGACATTAAAGTGTCAAATATATATGGCCTATTTGAATATGAAAAACTTGTCTATATGTGCAACATTTATCATTAATCGAATGCCAAATCACAAACATACCAATTAGCTACGATGGTGAAGATGGGTTGATTTCAATTCTAAGCAGAAAACCTGAGTTAGACAGGTATAAGTACTGAAGAATCGTCATTGATTATTTTCTTTCTTTGTGTACAAGTGGTCAATCATTGTAAACACAAGTTTCCTGGACCAGGGTTCGAATCCGGGCCAGTCAGAAGCTGTTGTTTTTGTGTGATTTCGCCCGGGGCTCTGATCCTAAGGTCATTAAGAGACTCCAGATATTATTGTATCAAATATATATTTCTTTTTTTTTTTGAATATGAAAACATGTCTAAATGTGCAATATTTATCATTAATCGAAGGCCAAGTCCCAAACATACCAATTAGCAAGGATGGTGAAGATTGTTAATTTCAATTTTGAGTAAATAAAACCTGAATTCGACAGGCAAAAGAACAGAAAAATTGTCTTTGTCTTTTATCTTCCTTTGTGGCCAATTAGTAAGACACTGTACATACAAGTTTCCTGGACCAGGGTTCGACTCTGGGCCGGTAAGAAGCTATTGTCTTTATGTGATTTCGTCTGGGCCTCTGATCCAGAGTTATATATGAGAATCCAGACATTATTATAGCAAATATATATGTATTATTTGAATATGAAAAACACATCCAAGTGGGCAAAATTTATCATTCATGGAATGACATATCACAAACATACCAATTAGCTACGATGGTGAAGATGGGATGATTTTAATTCTAAGTACAAAAAAGAGCGGAGTTCGACAGGTACAAGTGTAGAAGAAATATCATTGACCTTTATATTTCTCCGTAGCCAAGGCGTAAGTCACTGTATATAAAAGTTCCTTACACCAGGGTTCGACTCACGGCCGGTCAAAAGCTTTTGTCTTTCTGTGATTTCACCTAGGGCTCTGATCCCCCAAGATCGCTAAGAGAATCCAGACATTAGTGTATCAAATATATAAGGGTTAATTGAATAAGAAAATCACGTCTACATGTGCAAAATTTATCATTAATCGAATATCAAGGCACAAACATACTAATTAGCTAAGATGGTGAAAATGGGTTGATATCAATTCTAATAACAAAAAACCGGAATTCGACAGGTATAGGTACAGAAAAATTGTCATTGACTTTTATCTTTCTTCGTGGCCAAGTGGTAAGTCACTGTACACACAAGGTTCCTAAATCAGGGTTCAACTTCCGGCCGGTCAAAAGCTGTTGACTTTCTGTGATTTCGCCTGGGGCTCTGATCCTGAGGTCGTTAAGAGAATCCAGACATTAATATATCAAATATATATGGATTATTTGAATATGAAAATCACGTCTAAATGTGCAAAATTTATCATTAATCGAATGCCAAGTCACAAACATACCAAGTGGTAAGTCACTGTACACACAAGGTTCCTAAATCAGGGTTCAACTTCCGGCCGGTCAAAAGCTGTTGACTTTCTGTGATTTCGCCTGGGGCTCTGATCCTGAGGTCGTTAAGAGAATCCAGACATTAATATATCAAATATATATGGATTATTTGAATATGAAAATCACGTCTAAATGTGCAAAATTTATCATTAATCGAATGCCAAGTCACAAACATACCAATTAGCTATGATGGTGAGGATGGGTTCATTTAAATTCTAGGTACAATAAACCGGGATTCGACAGATATAAGAACATAAAAATTGTCATTGAATTTTATCTTTCTTCGTTGCCAAGTGGTAATTCCCTATACATAAAT
>NC_090736.1:92135171-92142671 GCF_036898095.1 Palaemon carinicauda
TATTATTCTTGAATCAGTAAAAGTAACATTAAAGGTACCAACAAACCTTTTAAGAATTGGATGTGGAAATAAATCCATTATTCATACTTTGAATTTCTATTTATGATAGATAATTATTATATAAAATAAAGAAGGCTGATCAATAACTGAGAGAGAGATTGGCGAGATTGATAAATAGTTAACAACCTTATATTGAAAGGCTATCCGTGCTGTCATATGAAAAACTTTGATTAACTTTCTCTCTCTATTTTTTTCCATTTGAAAAAAAAATATATTCCTCAAGAATTACTTAGCTTAATTTTTCTCTTTTGGCTTCAAAAATTTTTTTTTCCTACAAACATATCCATACTCTTGTATGACCTTTGTTGTCACGGAGCTGAACATAAAAAAAAATACTCCTTTTTTTTCATAAAAAAACTGTTATTCACATTATAATACAATTTTTGATTCGATCCCCTTTTCCTTCCAGCTTATACCCAAAAGCATTCCTTGCCTTTTGCATAACCCCATTAATGAGTAATGAAGATTACCCTCTTGGTTCTTCTTTCTCCAATTTTTTTAACCCTAGGTCACATTCACTAATATTCTCCATATTTGTTCTTCACACTTCCTTCCACTCAAACTCAATTTAGTGTTCTATATGTACAGCCACACTTCACACTTTTTTCTTAAACTCATATTCATTTTTCGATTTTGCTCAAAACAAATAATGTTCAGCCATACATGTTGTTCTTCCGTTTACTGTAAAGTAACACAAAATACATCAATTACATGTCGACTTTATTTTTCATTTCCCAAATGTGCTTGTTTATGATTTTATTAAATAAAACGCCAACCACTTAGTCAAGCGGCTTCCTAAATGCATGTCTACAAGACACCATTATTATTTAATCACGTAACGTTTTAACTAGCAACCATTCTATTTCTTTCTCTGCCACAAACCTGTGCATTCAGATCTCTCAGCACAACCCATACTCCCTTTCTCCAAACACATCCAACCACTGAATCAGACTCTCCTATAAAGGTCTTCACTTCTCTCATTTTTGTCCAGTTTGTGAACTATATGCACTTTCTCCTGTCCTACTTGCTCTCATCTATACAACTCTTGACATAGAGCATTTCTACTTATGCGGCGAAAACCAGCAATTTAAAACCAAATATATGATCATCATTCAAACAAATAAAATTATTTTCTCACATTATTACATAGTGACCGTCTCTGGAGGTTTATAATAAAAAGATTCTTTTATAATGTCATAAAAACACTAAATACACAGACAACTATTTTCAATTATCTCCCAAGTATCCAATATGACAGTGGAAAAGTCCTTAAAAGTCTATCATGCAGAAATTTCATGTAATATATTCATAAATATCATAAATATATAAATATAGAAATATAGAAACATTTCACGTAATATTTTCATAAATATATATTACATATTTACTTATATGGAAGTAATTTCTGCAAGATTAGTTCAACAGAAAATTATATGAAAATTATATGAAACTAAGAAGAATATTATAATAAAAGTTTATTATAAATCATTTTTGAATAAGAAATGTTTTAATAATAATGTCAGTTTCATATGACTCGTGTCTATAGCATCGTTGATAAGGAAGAGGAAAACACCCATCTTTATTGATAAAAAAAGAGATAGAGTGAGCTGACAATAGCCAATATTATCAAGTTATAAAAAAGAGCTAGGCTGCCCTTGAAGAAGATAAGAAAGCCATTAGCAGAAACTTCTATTGGAATTTAAGGAAATGCAAACTAATTTTAACAAATAAAAATGTCCTTAAATGCCTCAAATGAGATGATCGTTTTGCTATTTTTACCCTTTGCACTATTAAATGATCTAGACATAATTATGTATGTACTATAATAGCTAAGAGTTTCTGTCCACTCAGGGTGAAAGGTCCACACATATATTGGTCCCTTTCTGGACGGCAGGTTGATGCTTGTATCAGGTCTGGAGGTATTGTAAAAAAATTCCAGGGCGTAAACTATTAATACGGTAGTTTATGCTCTTTCATATATATATATATATATATACATATATATATATATATATATATATATATATATATATATATATATATATATATATATATATATATATATATGCTTATATATACATATATATATATATATATATATATATATATATATATATATATATATATATATATATATATATATATATATATATATATTTGTTTATTTATACATATATATATATATATATATATATATATATATATATATATATATATATATATATATATATATATATATATATATATATATATATATATATATATATATATATATATATATATATATATATATATATATATATTATATATATATATATATATATATATATATATATATATATATATATATATATATATATATATATAAATATATGTATATATATATATATATATATATATATATGATAAATTTTTTGTACATTTAAACGTGTTTCTTTCATATTTCAAACAAGCCATATATATTAATACATTAATGTCTGGATTCTCTTAATTACCTACGATGGTGAAGATGGGTTGATTTCAATTCTAAGTACAGAAAACCTGAATTTGACAGGAATATGTATAGAAGAATTGTCATTGACTTTTATCTTCCTTCGTGGCGGAGTGGTATGGTCACTGGCATACAGATATCCATGCGAGGGTTCAAATCCCCGCCGGTCCGATATCATAGTCTTTGGGCGGTTCCGCCTTGCGCTCTGATCCCAAGGTCGTTAAGAAAATCCAGACTTTAATGTATTAATATATATGGCTTATTTGATATATATATATATATATATATATATATATATATATATATATATATATATATATATATATATATATATATATATATATATATATATAGTATATATATATACGGACATATTCTCTCTCTCTGTCTCTGTTTGTCAGTCTCTCTCCCTCTGTCTGTCTGTCTGTCTCTCTCTCTCTCTCTCTCTCTCTCTTTCTCTCTCTTTCGAGGCTACTCCACACGATAGGCAGTGTCCGTTATCGGGAAAAGTACCGTAGCGGTTCCGAATAGCATTTCTTTTTTTCTTTAACAGTAATGCATTGGGTACCGGGCTTTGGGATCTGCAGGGATAGGCGATCAAGGTATGATATCTAAAATATAAGTAAAATTGTGAAAATACTGTAAAGAGAGAGAGAGAGAGAGAGAGAGAGAGAGAGAGAGAGAGAGAGAGAGAGAGAGAGAGAGAGAGAGAGAGAGAGAGAGAGAGAGAGAGGTACAAGGTTTTTGGATGTATCAAAGATTTCTTAGTCCATTTACGATGATTTCATTTGCTGCTTGGTAGAGCAAATTAGTTTGAGCATTTATAATGTTTTTATGATCTTGTCTAACTTATTCTTAAACTTGTTCACCGTGTTACTGTTTACTACACATGCTGAAATTCTATTCTAAGTATTTGCTTAGGTGAATGTAAAGAACTGGCCACATTTAGTGGTGTTGTCTCTTTTCAATTCCAATTTGTATCCGTTACCTCTGGACAAATTTGTGCTGAGCGTAAGGTGATTGTTTTTACATACATTTCTTGTTCCCTTCTTAATTTTGAATGCCTCTATCAACTGGCCCCCTTTATTTTCAAGTTTGTAGATCAAATAAGTTCAAATGTTCGATAGCCCGTCGATATCCAAATTGCCTCTGTGTTGGAACTAGTTTGGTGGCCCTAGCTTGTACTGCTTCTAGTCTACCTATATACTTTTGAATACTTGGAGCCCAGACATGGACTCCGTATTCTAGATGAGGTCTTCTAGTGATGTGTATAGCTGTAGTACAGTATCTTTGTTTCTGTATTTGAATTGTCTCTTAATGTAACATTAATTTTTGGGCTTTCTCTTTAGTTTTTATGATCTATTTGGTGAATTTCTATTCCTTGCTGATGATAATACCAAGATCTTCCTCCTAGTCCACACTTTCTATTTCATCACCCAGCAGTGAGTAATCTGATTGGAGGTTGTTATAACCTATGTGCCTGACTTCACATTTCCCACATTTGAAAGGTATTTACCATTTTCCGGACAATTCTCCTAGCACCACTAGATCCTCTCCTAAGGCTTCTAAGTCTCCTGAGTTTGCAGTATTTATACATAGTTTAGTACTTTTGGCAAATTTGGCTATTATACAAGTTAATCCTAAATCTAAGATCGGAAATAGCAATGAGTAAATAACGGATCCTTGAGGTACTCTGCTTGTAACAGCTGGTCTTTCTGAAGCTTCTCAATTGATTACAACTCTGTTTTCTGTTTTTTATCCAATCATCGATCTATTCAGCTGGCTTGTCGATGATGCCTAATGCTCTAATTTTGACCAATGTCTTTTTTCTAAGGTGCACTTTGTTAAAAGCCTTTTGAAAGTAAAGGTATATGATATCTATTGCCCTGCTTTTGTCATAATTGTTGAACATGTGGAAAAGTTCCCAAAAAATTTGTCACACGTGATTTTTTTTTTTTTTGTCTAAAACCAGGTTTGCTGTATGTCAAAAGATTGTTCTTCATTTTATGTTTTACTATTGAATCTATTATAAGTGATTAAAAAATCTTGACAGGCACTGAAGTTAAACAATAATGTCTGTAGCTGCTAGGTTCTTTATTTGGTCTTATCTTGTAGTTTGGAGGAACATTGCCTGGTTTCCATTCTGAAGTGCATTTCTTTCATTGGCTGTCTTCCGGAACCTTTTAGTAAAAGTGTGGCGTTATCTTCTTCTAGTTTTATAATGTCTCTTGGATGCATATTTTGACCTGGTGCCTTAGACTTACTGAGCCCTTTTATTTTCTTTTTGACATTACTAATTGTGAAGGGGATTTATTTTAATAAGTGTGGCCCTTCGTATTTGATAGCTGGTTTGGGGAAGGTCGTTGATTTTTCCCAAGTGAATGCAGTTGTGAAATATACATTCATTAGTTTGTCTTTTTCCAAATCATCTGGTACAAGATTATCCTACGAGTTAATGGGCAAATGCTTCTTTTGATTGTTTTTCTACTGTTTACATATGCAAATAATTCTTTTGAGTTCCCATTACTAGCTGAAGCCACTCTTTTCATTGATCTTGGTCTTTCTAACTAGTTTTCTCTACTTTTCAGCTAAATTTCTTGTGCTCGAAAATTTCTGTGGACCCATTGATTTATGTTTGCTCTCTCTACTTCTTATTGCATTGGTTATTTCTCTGTTGAATCACTTAGGTTTTATTTGGTGAAATTTTATACGCATTATACATTTAGTCCTTTTTTCTTTATATATTTCTAAATGCAGTCCTATTGTTTATCTATGTTCCCTGTTTTGTCGTATTCTAAATTCTTGCTGTATACCTTCAGTTTTATCCAGTGTACTACGTTTGTAGTCTAGTTTTTCATAATTTTCCTTCATCTAGATGACGAATATTATCTGAAAGCTAATCATTTTGTGACCAATTTTGTCAATATTTTCGCTTACTGAATCCCTGGATACTAAATTTTCTCATGTTGTTAAGCAAAAATCCTAGTATTTTGTTTTCCGTAGTTAGTTTAACGACCCACCAACAGAGGAATTCATTATCAACAAATTCTAGAAGCCTATGTCCGTCTGCGTTTGATGTAGAATTCAGAGTATCCCAGTTTACGGCGTCATTGAAGTCTGCTATTAGGATATCTAACTAAATTCTAACTTCTTGTCCAATTGTTGGTGGTTTGTATATTACTATTATGGACATGATTTTTTTTCTATGGTGTTGATATTCCCACCTGTCGCTTCACATTCTGTTTCTGATTCGATTTATACGTTGTTCAAAGGATTTTTAACATAGAGCATCACCGCTCCAAATTTTTTGATAAGGTGATCCTTATTGAAAATCTTGAAACATGGGATTCCGTATTCGCCGAAAAAAAATCATTTGTTTTTTTCTTGAGTCCAGGTATTAGTAACGCCTATGACCTCTAGTTCTTCACTAGCTATTATTTACTCGAAGTTCTGAATTTTGTATCTAACTGACTGAGTATGGAATTGTGGCACTCTGAGGAAATTTTCTATCTTTTTTCTGCCTTTGTAGCTTTGCTAGTTTCCCTGATTTACTAGTGTTTTAGTGCTAAAGTGTATTCCGTGTCTTTTGAATAATTTTCTCCAGCCGATGATAGTACCACAACGATCGATAAATTTAATTTTCTTTTTCTGGCATGTGGACTTGAGCCATTTGCTTATCCCTACGGCCTTACCGAGGGTGAAGTGGCTGGCATTGAGTCTTGGGAGAATACTTATAACTTAAGTATTATTAGTTTTGTTCTTAGATGTTTCAATTTTATTTTTAGCTGTTTGAAAAAAGGTTCTAATTGGCCAACACTACCCATTCTTAGGAATAGGCCATTTCCTGTAGCCTGAACAATGAAAGTAGTCTTGTTCTCTGTTATAATTTTATTATTCACTACATCTATCTTTTGTGTGTTGGTACCTGTGTAGGACCTGACCTTTTTCCTCTTTTTAAGGACGAAGTGCTCCCTTTGGTCCTTCGCCATAGCCTCCAATTAACAACATCTCGTCTTCCTCTTCTTTTGCTGGGGTGGGAGGTGAATCAGTTTTTGTTGGTACTTATATTTCCAGGCAGTTTATTCTTCTTGGCTTTAACTGCCATTCCTTTAGTGGGTTTCATGAACCCCCTACTTTTATTGGTTATATTCTCTCTAGGTTGTGTCCTTTATTTTAATATATTTTGTATTTCTTGGATACTAATCCCATTTTCTTCTACAACATCTATGACTTCTTTGTTCCTTATTTCTAACTTTTAGAACTTAAATATGATCTTTATCAATTGTTTTCTTACTTCTTGGTTTTAAATTTTCCATCTTTTCTATTTCCTGCTACTGCTGACAGAAGTCATACAATATTAAGGTGCAGGTTTGCAGTGTATCCTTCCTTGAAGTCTACATACCATTTGTTTATTGGTCATCTTGCATAAATGTGCTACAACTTCAATTTCTCACTCATTTTTAATTTCCCTGTGATATTTTCTAATGCAATTCTGTTTGGAAATCTCTCAGCTAATAACCTTCACATTTATCAGCTTTGTAACCAATAGTATAAAAAGGGTGGGGGGGTTGGCTGACAGTTACCTACCTGCTGCTATGTCTGCTTAATCCTGGGTGACTTGCCCTCTTTTCATTCCATAATATCCCATAGGTGCTCCCAAATCTATAGCCTAGTCTCCTCAAAGCCTGGCTGTCTCTAACGCCCCACAGCTCCCAACTCAGCAGCAGAAAGCAAAAGCATTTTTTCTTGCCAGGATTGACCGCGGAAGGCCAGCTAGTTTTGGGATTTACAGACATTCAAGAACAGCCAGACTCTTTGGTACTAGTGAACATTACCAAGAAGCAGAAACTGGGTTTTTTAGTTGTCCGGGACTCTAACAAGGTACAAAAGCTATGCCAACCTCATGAGCAGTTGAGCCTATTTCAATAGGGGTCGGTCAGAGGAAGCGG
>NC_090736.1:92147671-92150171 GCF_036898095.1 Palaemon carinicauda
GAAGGAAATGGAAGCAGGACGGGAAGAAAGAGAGAAGCAAATGGAAGCAACACGAGAAAAAGAAAAGAGAAAGATTGCAAGGCATGCAAGGTTAATGGAAGTAAGGCGAGCAGAAGAAGAGGGAGAAATAAGACAATGTGCAAAAGAGATAGAAGCATGGGAAAGCGCAAGAAAAGAAGAAAAAGAGAGAAGAAAGGAAGAAAAAGAGATGGAAGAAGCGAGGTATGCGCGTGTGTTAGAGCTGTTGTATGCATGTGCAAAATTGCAACGCAAACCATGGCTAAGCACGATCCAGTGTTTAATGTGTTGGAAGCCCAGAGGTTAATTCCAAGGTTCACAGAAGAGATTCTGGATGAGTTCGTCGATCATTTTGAAACGGTCGCACCGACAATAAAATGGCCAAAAGATAAATGGTCTGTGTTGTTGCAGTGTGTGCTCTTTGGGAATGGCCGCATTGCTTACTTATCCTTATCTCAGGACCAGAGGATAGAATATCGAGAAGTGAAGAGGAGTATGCTCCTAGTGTATCAGATGACCCTATAATATTATAATGAAATGCTCCAAAGTTTGGGAAAAGATGAGAAAATAACTTTCCTGGATTACGCTTATCAGGTATGGCGATGTTTTAAGGCTGCTAACGTAAAGTAGATGGCTGATTTGAAAGAATTGATAATACTAGAACAGTGTTTATGAGAAATTCCTGAACACATATAAACGTACTTGCGAGAGAGAGGGGGAAGAAACTTGATAAAGCTGCTTTGCTGAGTGAAGATTATAATATTATCAGTCGGTAGCCATCCTCGGACATGAAGTTTCAACCGTTGTTCCGACCAAGTGTCAAGTATTTGCCAAACCATGGAAACCACTTAAGTAATAACTACGGGAACAAATTCAATAGTTACAACGGAAGAAGCACTGGTACCGTCCCTAAGAAGAATGCGATAGTAACAGAGATACAATCGTCAAATTGTTTTCCTTCAAGTATCGTGAAAAACGTGCAGAGGTTAATATTGTCTGTTTCGATTGTGGTAAGAGAGGCCATATCAGTAAGGAATACTGGTCAGACTAACCGAAAGCAGTTGCCCAAGTAATTAGGGATAATTCGACCTTATAGAACGCGAAAAAAAAGAAGCAGTTGGGAAAGGAAGGAGAGGAAAATAAACCAGTTAACGTTTAAACAACAAATAGGATAAACACAAACAGCACGGATGCCTTTATACCATATATTTATGAAGATATGGTAGCAGCAATCAATGTGAGTGAGCGAACCCCGGTCAGGATATTGCGAGACACAGGCTGTAACCATTGTGTGGTGGTATGAGGAGTACACCCATTGATGGATCAGTCTCTAACAGGCGACTCATGGGAATACAATAACAACTTGAGGTTTTCAGATGACATAGTTCTATTTGGTGAATCATAGGAGTAATTGCAAGACTTCATATATTTGAATAAAGAAAACAGAATTGTTAGACTAGAAATACATTTGAGTAAAGCTAAGAAAATCTAAATGAAAATGCAGAGAAAAAACAAATAAGGGTTATGGACAAACTTCTGGTGACTGCTAATGAATATACATACCTAGGATATAAAATAAGTATTTCCTGATTATATGAGCCAAAACTGAAAGAAAGATGAACATGTGGCAGAGAGCTATTTGGTGAACATAATGAGACACTGAGAAGTGAAATGCCACTTTCTCTAAAAATAGAAGTATTTAATTAGATATTCCTACCAGTATTATCATATGCATCAAGAACTTAGAGCCTTGTTAAATCTTTAGAACCTAAGATAGTCACAACTCAAGGAGCAGTGGAAAGAATCATAATAGGAATCATACTGAGTGACAGAAAATGGGGAACATGGATACTAGAACTAGCTGAAATAGAGAATATTCTAACGATTTTTAAGAAAACAAAAGGATAAGGGCTTGATACAAAATGAGGACAGATAATAGAGGGATATTGAACATAACAGAATGGCTCCCTAGAGATTGGAAACGAAGCATAGGTAGGAAGGGAAGACGATGGATTGACAATCTACGTTACCTGAGAAATATTACATATATATTTTCCTAAAACAAATACCTTATGTAATGTAATACATGGTTTATTAGGATATGCCAATATTTTATGTATTCTTTTTTTATTATCTTACTCTTCTTGCCCTTCGAAATTTCCAATTAAAATGATATGTCTTTATATGCCTTTAGCACTGTTATGCAGCATACCATGGGAATCCATGCTTGTCCACAGATATTTAGGCGAATGAGCAATTTCGTGAGGTATAGAGTACTTTGGGTGTGGAGGAAATACCCCCCTAAATCTTGATGAAGTCACTGGCAGCAGGGTGACAGATTGGGAATAAGGCGATAGTCAAACTGTCTCCTCCGCTTCTACTCCTGATGACTGGCAGATCATCTTACTGGAATAGTATGGGCCGGTCAGAGGTCAATTGCTTTGGTTAGATAGGCAATGCTCATCAAAAGGAACTTTCTATC
>NC_090736.1:92155171-92167671 GCF_036898095.1 Palaemon carinicauda
ATATTGGGAGATAAATGGTAGTATAAGATTAGAAATGAAACTATAAGAGAGATTACTTGAGTGCTCTGAGATCATGGTGACGGGTCGATAGAAATGGTTTGGGCATGCTCTTCGCACTCCCCAAGAGAGATTAGTTCACCAAACTTTTATCTGAATTCCATAAGGCACTATAATAGTTGGGGGTCCCAGGCCTACATGGCTGAAGACTTTGAAGCGTAAACTAGATGATTAATGGAGATGTAATGATTTAAAAGCTGAAGAAAGAGACGACTATCAAAATGTAATTGAGGCCAGTCAGTACTACATTGGATCCTTCTCTCTAATTATGGCTCATTCTGTCTTTACTTACACATACACCTAATATTCCATCTTCCATCGCATACTCTGTTCTGATCATCTATATCTTTCTTCTATTCATCTTGAGCCCAACCTCGTGAGTTATTTCATGAATTCTGGTAAGCAAGCATTGCAAATCCTGTGGTGATCTCTTAACAGGGATAGCATTATCAGCGTATTCCAGGTTTGGTAAATTCCTATCACTAATTCTGTCCAATCCTTCTCCACCATTTCTGACTGTTCTATACATTACAAACTTCTTGAGGAGGATAAACATCATAGGTTACAACACATGCCCTTGGAGTACTCTGCTGTTCACTGGAAATTCATTTGATAAGATTCCATTAACATTAACCCTTTAAAGTCCACCCTAGGTTTTATGGGAAACTTTAAGAAATCCTTTTAGTATGTTATTATATTGGTAAATACAAAAAATTGCAATGATGTATCCCATATGGGTACCTTGGGCGATTTCAGGCGGGCCATGCTCATCCCATGAGGAATCTTTTGAGCCTTAATAGTAAAATTTTTCAAGTTTATGCAAATGTTGATTTTCCCACAAAACATATGATTATTATTGATGAATATGGTTCTAATGTATAACAGAAACACAGAGATGGCTTTACAATTTAATTAATATAAAAAATACAATATACGATTCAATACAAAAATAGTAGGAAATACACAAAATATAATAAAACTTAATCATAATTATAAAAATAGAAACATACACACACTTCCTTACAGACCTTATGAAAGGAAGTAAAGCAATTCCTACTTTCAGTGAGGCATAGGGCCACCTTGCACTCCTTACACATCTAGCGGGATCTGTTGATTTGGCCTGCTACAGAACATTCCTTTCAGGTCTGCCTCATAGCGACATTCTTTGGCAAGTGTAGGGTAGTGGCATTACAGTGTGTATCTACACTAGGCAAAACTGCCCGTTGGCCCATTTTTAGCAAAGAAAAATCTCTGTTGCCAAGAGAATTCCCGATGATTTTGAAGGTTGATGTCGTGAAGCTTTTAAGCAAATTGAACATATCAAGATGGAATTCCTTGAGGTGCTTTGGATTAGCACGCAAAGCCAAGCAATCCCTCTTATAAAAAATCCAAGAATTCCAGATGATCAAATCAAGAAGGTAAGCAAAGAGCCTCATGTAGTACCTCTTTGCTTTGAAAGATGTCTTGCAGAGGTGTGTCAACATGTCACTTTTGTCAATGCCACCCATCTGGATGAAAGATGGGCAAGGAATGAGAACCTTCTTCTGGAGTGCCCTGTTGTACCGCTCCGTTGTACCCATGGGCTCGACACCAACATCAGTGGACAAGATTGTTACAATGCTGTTGTCCTTCCATCTTGCAACAAGGATGCCATCAGAAGAGACGTAGTCCAATGTGCCCCTTTGTGTTAATTCCTTTTTCATCTCTCTCACAGACTTCTGGGGAGGATGACCAACTCTGTTTTCCCTGTCAGTGCCCACATACTGGCATCCATACTACGATCTCAGGTACTTGGCCAACCCTATACTGGTAAAGTAGTTGTCCGCATACACTGCTATGTGATTGGAATTCTTGATAGTCTTGATTAAGGCAAGAACAAACTTTGAAATCACAGACATGACTTTCTGCTCCTCAGATAGCAGAGTATGGTGGCTAACAAAGGCTGTCTTCCCCTGGTACAAAAGAATATCATGCGCTGGAGTAGCAGAGCAACTTGTAGCCCCACTCGTCCGGCTTCTTAGCTACATATTGGCGAAGGTTACCAGCTATTTTGCACTTATAGGCGACCATCAGTTCATAAATGGAATGGATAGGAGTCTCGGGAACATTCAGGAACTCTCTAGTGACCATGGTGAAGTGGACTCTCACCTTGAAGAACCGATCTTGGGAGACTGCTACCCTGTCATTGTCGTTGAATTGAAGGGAAGATCGAATTGACTTGAAGCGGTTACTGGACATGAAGTCTGTAACTTGAGGAATCCTGGTCTTCACGGCCCAGAAGTCGACAAATAAACAAAAAAGTTTCAAAAATGCCAATTGTTTAAAAACCATTTAAAGAGCAAAAAATCTCTCTCTCTCTCTCTCTCTCTCTCTCTCTCTCTCTCTCTCTCTCTCTCTCTCTCTCTCATATACTAACCTCTAGAGGTAGGAGGGTCAAAGACATATTCCTGAGCAAGGCCTTCGCTAGGAACGTAGGTATGGCCATAGTCGTCACTGTCAACTTCATATAATGAAAACAGAATATAACTTTGCCTAACAAAAACCGATCATTCAATCCCTTATAAGGTTATAATCTATATGCATATGAACTCAACATCTCTAAATCATCACTATTATTTCTAGAAACAATGTTACAAATATCCACAAATGTCTAAAACAGGCACTAAAAAAATTTGTTAGGTGTCGTTTTCTATTGGCTGGTTTAACCGTTAAAGTCCAAAACGTCTCAAGTTTGATGAGCGTGGTCCATCTAAACTTGACCAAAGTATAGATCCCTTGCGGGATGCAGAGGATCTATAATTTTTTATAGTCACAACGACACTTCAGTAACACTAAAGTACTTTAAATCCACATCAAAAGGTAAGCATATTACTAGGCATCACTATTTCAAAGTCACTGTGTACTTACCATGATTATGAAGGTTTGGAGGTAGAGGAGGGGGGATTAATGGAGGTAGCTGCCACAGGTCTTGACGCTTTTCCAACCAGTACATGACTGGGGTGGCTTTCTAACGCCCTACAATCTTCATGACAGGGGCTTTCGGCTTGTGATTGGCTGATTCTAAGAGCAGAGGAGTCTAGCTATGAGTTGCCAAAGATTGCATTTCATACAAGCATAAACTTGTTCGCCATAAATACCACAAAGTACCTGTTTTAAAGATCCTGTTTGGATTATTTGGTCGATAAAGGGTTAACTTTACACTTGCAATACTCATGAAGAGACTTAATCAAATTTACATATTCAAGAAGAATTCCAAAATAACACAAGACTCTCCATAAAATTGGCCCGTGCACACTATCAAAGGCTTTTTCAAAGTCCTCAAATGCCATCAAAGGGAATTTCTATATTCTATGCATCGCTGTACATGTCTCAAAATAAAATTTTAGTCAGTGCAACTCATGCTTTTCTAAATCCTGCTTGTTCATCTCTCAGCTTTTCATCTTTCTCCCCAGTCTCTTTAAAATAAGCATACTATATATTTTCATAACAACTGACGTAACTATTACACCTCTTTAATAATTGAAATCAGTCAGGTCTCCTTGTTTTGCTATTTCACCAACACTCATAACTCCCATTCATCAGATTTTGCCTCTTCATGCCACATTCTACAAAATAATCTTGTAAGTAGTCTGGGAGTCACTTCTTTTTTTTTTTGGCTAGTATTATCTATGCTGCAATTCCATCGTATCACCTGGCTTTCATTCTCCTTAGTTTTTTTAGCATACCTTTGACTTCAAACATATTGAATTCATTCATGGGCATACGAAAGTCTTTATCAGATTCATATATATGTCAATCAAATTACTCCCTTCACATTTTCCATTTATAAACTCAATAAAATGTTCCCTCCAACGTTTTCTTTATTCCTCTTCTGTTGCTATAACAGAACCATCTCTCTTTTTGATGGGTATGTGTCCCAGTCCAGATTTCATTATTAACTCTATGAGAAACTCCTACACCATAGCCACTTCCTGAATTCATAGATTTGTCGGCCTAATCTGCTTCAACGCCTTAATATTCTCTCCAGTCATTCCTGGCTTTTCTTTTGACATTACTGTAAATACTGGAATACTTAGCTTGCTCTACCCTGTAATTTTCATTAATTCCTTGAACACTTTCAGCAATCAATTCATGTCTTTTTCTCCTCTTTATAGTATCCCAAGTATCAATTGATATCCATGGCTTTCTCCTTGTAGCTGCGTGTCCCAAGGCTTCACCACCAACTGACTGATATAAGTTCTTTATATCATACCATTCTTTATTAATTGTCTGAAATTCAACTCTTAAAGTTTCTAAGACTGTGAATTAATTCCTATATTCAATTGCAAATGTTTCTCGGTGCTCTTCTTCTAAAAGCTTAGTTGTACCAAACCTAGTTATTCTATATATCGTTCTGTTGGGTGCTTTCAGTTTCAAATTCAGTGTGATCACTACCAATATCGGCACCTCTGTATCATCTTACATTTCTCAGGTCATGCTTCTTTCTTTATTAATGGCAACATGATCTATCTGATTTTTGTAAATGCCAAATGGTGAAGTCCATGTAGACTTTTGGATGTTCATGCGTTGAAAAAGAGTACCCCCAGTGACGAGAGTGTTTGCTGAACAGAAACTTATGAGATGTGCTCCATTTTCACTTACAACGTCACCAAGACCCTCGACACCAATCACATTCTCTATCCCATGGTTATTTCTTCCAACTTTAGCATTGAATTCGCCAATCACAACTTTCTTATATCTTTCAGGGCTCTCATCTATTACCCTCTGCTGTTCTTCATAGTATTCATCTGTTCTTTCTCCAGGGGAATAATTTTTTGGGGCATAGCAAACTAGAATACCCATATAGCCCTGTTTTGATTTGAACTTTGCTAGTAACAATCTACTATTTACAGCTCTCCACTCGGTTGATGCCCTTCTACTCCTGGTGTCCTCATCATTCCTACCCCTTCTCTTCTAACTCCATCTGATCTTCCTGAGTAAATATATATATATACTAGATATATATATATATATATATATATATATATATATATATATATATATACATATATATATATACATATATATATATATATTTATATATATATATATTTATATATATATATATATATATATATATATATATATACATATATATATATACATATATATATATATATATATATATATATATATATATATACATATATATATATATATATATATATATATATATATATATATATATATATATATATATATATATATATATATATATATATATATATGAGAGAGAGAGAGAGAGAGAGAGAGAGAGAGAGAGAGAGAGAGAGAGAGAGAGAGAGAGAGAGAGAGAGAGAGAGAGAGGGAGAGAGAGAGAGAAAGAGATGTATATAATTATACATTGCATTGTTCTAAAGTTCCGTTACCAATCCCCTTACAACGAATTTGACTCAGGGCTAAGATATTCAAACTATATTTCATAAATTCACTATCCACTTGCTGTAAAAGCCCAATCTGATTCATGGTTCTAACATTCCAACTACCTATTTTAAATTTTTCCCTAGTATTTCTAAACCGGGAGATTCTTAGCACACTGCTACGGCCGGGACTGGGGGCCATCGTGCCATTTTTTCTTTCTGTGACTGACTATATCCATAGAGGATTCATTGGCTAGTTATATCAAAGGATAGCTAGTTCATTGTGATGCACAGTGCCTATCTAGCTAAGGTAGGTGACCCCTGCCGCTCCATACTAATTCTAGTAAAATCAACCGCTAGTCATCAAAAGTAACTGCCAAAGAGACAGTTTGTCCATTGCCTTAAACCCAGTTCGTCACCTGTCTGCCAATGACTTCATCGAGATTTAGGGGGCCATTCCCTCCACCCGAAAAGCTCTCAATACTCCATCAAGTTGCTCATCCGCTTATATGGGTATAACCGTTGGCAAACACAGATTGCTAAGATATACCACCTGGCACTTTATAATAAAAACAATAATGATAAAATTAATAATGGGGATCCCCCCACACCAATGGTGCTCTCTTTACGCCCATGGTGACTTTCAAATGCTACTGGGCCTTTCCAATGCCCATGGGAACCTCCCAAGGCCCTATTTGAGTCTATGAAAAGTAAAAAGGAGGTTTTTTTACATGTTTCTTATATGGTATAATGCCATCAGGTGTATTCAGTCTTTTAACTTATTGCTTATTCTATTTGAATTTTCCAGTATTTCTTTTCTTATCTAAAATACATTTATATTATCAAAGAATATAATGAAGATGTATGTAATCGAAGAATATAACGAAGGGGTATTAGGTGATGTAATGTAATGAGAATAGCCTTTATATTAAATTATTATATTACGGTCCCATTCTAGCCGTGTACATTATTCTATAAGTAGAATATCCATCGACTATATCAACATAACCAAAAATGCCTGAAGTCTACCGAAATATGAATGTTATAATATGGATGATAAACTTATTCATCTCTTTTATAAAACTTTTAAGATATATTTGGCATATTACAATGAAAACATAGAAATATTCTAAATATTTTTTTTACATAACTTTAAACACAAAACTTCCTTAAAAACTTTAGTACTTATTATTTTCTATTCTTTTTATGCAGTTGGCCTTAAAAACTTTAGTACTTTTTATTTTCTATTTTCTTATACAGTTGGCTAAAATGTTCTAATACAAATTTAAACGCCCCAACTTTAACTTTGCTATCAGTTAGCCATTTATCTTTTTCTCAGAAATGTATCGACAATGCTAATCTTTTATATATTTCCCAGTTGTGCACGATGGTCATTAGCATATCTATTATTTTTCTTTTTGGTGGGGGTTGGGGTGGGGTATTGCATTCTTCTTACAAACACTAAAGATAAGGAACGGGTGAAAGCTAACAGGACTTAATGGGTTCGTCAACAAAATACTTGTCATCTCTGTTGACAGTACAAACAACAAAGTTGACTCCGCTGGGTCTCACGCAAAAGAAAGTCTCACTAATGGTGGGAATCCTTTTTTTTATCTTAAAAACATAAGTATTACTTTGTTTTTTTCTAGCTTAGAGACTTTTTTTCTCTACTAATTGATATATCAGAATTTTTACATGAGTTTATCTGAATCCTAATCACACTAACTTCCAAAGAAATACTTTGATATTTCTTTTGAAGTATTGATAAATATGATATTTCTTAACAGTACTTCAATACGTAGGTAAAAACTAATATAAATAGATATTTAACTAAGCGTTTGTAAATAATAATTATATCTTATTGGTAACAAGAGACAACTTGGCTTCTCTATGGCTTGTGCGATAAATCGATATATTTTTTATTTTGTTATTTAAGTATGAAGATGATATTAAAAGATGAGGAATGTAAGCACAATAAATGCTTATTTTAATCTAGTTAGTATTTTAACTGTTAGGCTCGTGCATTCGGACTAGGAACAATGACGTCACGTGTCAAACTGGACCAATGATTGTTCAACTTGGAGGAATGATGCCTTATATCAACCTACTTATGTTGACGTTACGTAGCGTACGGGACAAAGGAACACAAATACAAATAAACTGAAAATTGTATTTTAACGATAGATAAATCATCTATATAGTATTTCGGGTTACATAAACGAGTGACATAAATTTGCCTAATAAAATCCTCAGAGACGATATGAATGCCAGGTGACGAGAACCTCCAGGGTTAGTATTTCCAGAGTAGATGGTGTATAAAGTATATTTGGTAAATGCTTGTTATTTTAACTAGGAACAGTATGCTCAGAGACCTTTTTTTATATATGAACGTTTTAAAATAAACTATGCAAATTAAATACGTAAAAAAAAATCTACAGAAATTTCTATTTTATTTCTTTTTATCTTGAATTCTGTAAAATAGCATTTAAAACGGAACTATGATATAGCTGAGGCAATGATGCTTATATTGTTATATAGTCTTTTACGTGATCGCAAAGGAAAATATTAATAAAAGATACTTTGACATATAGGTATCTTTAATTTTTTACTTAAATTAATTAATTTCTACTTTTACTGCTGAAACGAGGGTTTTTTTTCGGTTTTTTTTAGGTGAAATTACCGTGATATGCCGAGATTAAATTTTAACGTTAGGCTCTGGACTAATTACGAAGTATAATTACTGACCTGAAATATATTGCTGATTGGCCTAACAAAATATTAGATAATATTTTAAATTATTTGCTTCAAGATTGTTCTTATATCCCAAAAAACTCCAATATTAACAGTAAGAAATTTTTTATTTTCTCCTTGATTTACCGTGTTAATTTACTCATAATATATTCAACTTAGTTTTCTTTTCTAGAATATGTAATTATTTCAAGTCTCCAATCTTGAAATTAGTTCATTCCAAAGTTGTAACAATGCAAATTTGTTATCGAATTATTAATAGCCTGAACGGGAAATCGAGACAAGAAAAGCTATTTATTCTTGTAAATGGTCATTATCAACTTCGGATATAATGTTGATCTATATTTCAAATAAACTGTAAGTTTTAAGTAAGCGAATGTCAATGTTTAATAGTCCCTCTATATTGTAAATTTCCAAAGAATTCCATCCGTATGAGAAAATCCAATTCAAACTTTTCAGAAGTGAAAAAAGGAACAATCTGCCATCCTGGAATTAAAGAAAATAGCCCTCCCCCCACAAAAAAAAATAAAAAAAAATAAAAAAGAGACTAAAGTTATCAATGAGATAATTAAAGTAACCCTAAAATACTCGCCCAAGTGGCTAACACGCGTAGCGTAACAGTAGACAAATGATTGCCAGAACAGAGGATCAATATCATGTGGAATTACAAGCGAAGCGAGTCACGCCAGATTGATCTCTTTATATACATTATTGTCTCTTTTTTTTCTTATTTTAGGGGCAATTTAAATCAAATATATGTCAAAGTAATCTTCCAGTGCATTGGTATTGAAGAAATATATTATCGACTATTGAAAAGGTAACCAAGTCGATACGTTCCTGATATCTACCACATCCGGCTCATAAATATGAATCTTCTACGAAAAAGTCAGTCTAAATTACAGAATGTAATACTTTATTGAATTATCTACACACACACACACACACACAGACACACACACACACACACACACACACACATATATATATATATATATATATATATATATATATATATATATATATATATATATATATATATATATGATAAATTTTGCACATTTAGACGTGTTTTTCATATTCAAATAAGCCATATATATTTTTGATACATTAATGTCTGGATTCTCTTGACGACCTCGGGATCAGAGCCCCAGGCGAAATCACACAAAGACAAGAGTTTGGGTCCGGCCGGGAATCGAACCCTGGTCGGCAAGCTTGTATAGACAGTGACTAAGCCACTTGGCCAAGTGACTTAGTCACTGTCTATACAAGCTTGCCGACCAGGGTTCGATTCCCGGCCGGACCCAAACTCTTGTCTTTGTGTGATTTCGCCTGGGGCTCCAAGTGGCTTAGTCACTGTCTATACAAGCTTGCCGACCAGGGTTCGATTCCCGGCCGGACCCAAACTCTTGTCTTTGTGTGATTTCGCCTGGGGCTCTGATCCCGAGGTCGTTAAGAGAATCCAGACATTAATGTATCAAAAATATATATGGCTTATTTAAATATATATATATATATATATATATATATATATATATATATATATATATATATATATATATATATATATACATATATATATATATATATATATATATATATATATATATATATATATATATATATATATATATATATATATATATATATATATATATATATTCAAATAAGCCATATATATTTTTGATACATTAATATATATATATAATGTATCAACGTAATTTTTGCCTCTGTTTACGTCAGCCTTGTTACTCCATTTTTGTTTTATGTAAAATTAGTACAAAATTTAGTCTATAAGACATTCGTTGTAAATTATTTTTTTTTTCCTTCTGAGGCACTGTTTTAACCTCCTCCCAGCTCGCTTAAAGATTTATAAGTGTCTAGTTTAACGCTTGTTTCTTTTCTGTATTTTTCGAGCTTGAGGCTTCCCGGACCTACTGTACTGCAGCAGCTGGCTTATGTGAGGTTTGGAGAGGATTGCGACACCAACGTTGGACGGCTTTTAGCAGAAGTATTTCTGCCACCTGCAGCTCCTGTGTGTTCTATTCTGCAGTCTGCACCGCCGTCGTAGGAGTCCCGGCTTCAATGTGGACATGGAAAAGACACCGCCGTCAACGAGGAAGTTCCTCGACATAGTCAGTTGCAGGAGCTTTGAAGCTCGTGGTGGCATGTTCAGGCAGTTGCCAGGTAGGCGACTCCATTTCCCTTCCTTTGATGAGGATTCCTGCTGAACTGCACTGCCTACGGTAGCTGAGTGTGAGTGAAGTCGCTACCTTGGTTGGAGTAGGGAGTGTTTTTATCCAGCCCAAAAGAGTGTGAGAATTTATATCTTTTTTATTTTTTTGTTTCTTGTGTGTATGGATAATTATTTAAATGGTAGACTCTCTCTCTCGTTGAGAGTGTCGTGTTTCTAGTTGAGGAATTTGATAATTATATAAATGTTAGACTCTCTCGTTGAGAGTTTTGTGCTTCCTGTTGGTAATTTGATAATTATTTAAATGTTAGACTCTCTCTCTCGTTGAGAGTGTGCTGTTTCCCGTTGGGGAATTTTGTTAGTGGTTATTTGTTAATTGTTAATTGTTATTTGTTAAGTATTAGTTGTTAATAGCTAGTTGTAAGTTGCTAATTCAAATTGTTAAGTAGTCAAAAGGTTGACTGTTCTAAAAATTGTAGTTAATAAACATTGTTGAGTTTTCCCAAGTGTTTTCGTTTCCGCTGACCATTTTACTGCTGGATATTTTTGTAAACACTGACCTCTCTTATCATGCAATATAAAAGGAATATAGGTAGTAGGTTGGCTCGGACACCAGCCACCAGTTGAGATACTACAGCTAGAGAGTTATGGGGTCCTTTGAATGGCCAGACAGCACTAGACTGTATCATTCTCTCTAGGTACGGTTTATTTTTCTTTGGCGTACGCATACACTGACTAGTCTGGCCTATTCCTTACATTTTCTCCTCTGTCCTCATACACCTGAAAACAATCAGATTACCAAAAAATTCTTCTTCACCCAAGGGGTAACTGCATTGTAATGGTTCAGTGGTCACTTTCTTCTTGGTAAGGGTAGAAGAGACTCTATGGTAAGCAGCTCGTCTGGGATATGGACACTCCAATATCAAGCCATTGTTTCATAGTCTTAAGTAGTGTCACAGACTCTGTACCATGGTCTTCCACTCTCTTGAGTTAGAGTTCTCTGGCCTGAGGGTACGCTCAGGTAAACTATTCTATCTTATGAATTATATATATATATATATATATATATATATATATATATATATATATATATACATATATATATATATATATGTACATATATATGTGTGTGTGTATGTATGTGTGTGATAGCGAGTGTGTGTATTTATATGTTTGTGTACATAGTTAGAAGCTCACATAACATTTCAGAATTCCTGCATATTTTTCCCCGTATAAATATAGCATATAACGAAGGCATATATATATATATATATATATATATATATATATATATATATATATATATATATATATATATATATATATATATATATTTCTTTATGTGTGTGTGTGTGTGTGTGTGTGTGTGTGTGTGTGTGTGTGTGTGTAGGAGAGATGAGGTCACCACCAATTAGGCCGCCAGGGTCTGTAAAGGAAGTCGGAACGTAAGTGCTAAATATTTTCCAGGATTCACCTGGTGAGACATTATTCTCATACCTTTGAGTTTACTCTGACTTCCTGACCCACCAGGTAACACAATTGATACCTTTTAACTCCAATCACCTCTATTGAATCAATATTGATGAAAATGAACACACTATCGTTGGCCAAGAAGAAATAAATTTCTCTTTCATCCTGCGGTCGAACCCTTGTCCCCCTCACATAAATGGCCATGTCGCTGCCAATCATGCCACCAGAGGCTCTAAAAGAAGTCAGAACCTAAGTCCACTTGAGGATTCATTTATCTGGTGAGACATCAGTCTCATACCGGCTAGTTTTCCCCGAATCTCCGCCACACTAGGTAACCTAATGAGTCAATATGGATAGTAATCAACACAATTTCATGCATGTTCAAATTGGAAAAAAATTCTATCCCCTACCGATATCGAACCCAATTCCCTTATAATGAGAGGCAAGATCGCTATCAATCATGCCACCAAAGGCTGTAATAGAAATCAGAACCTGAGTACGCTTCAAAATTTATTTACCTGGTGAAACATCAGTCTCATACCAGCGAGTTTTCCAAGACTTCCCGCCCCACAAGGTAAATCAATTGGTAGCTTTTAATTTCAATTATTTTTTATCAGTCAAAATGGATGTTAATC
>NC_090736.1:92170171-92182671 GCF_036898095.1 Palaemon carinicauda
CTGTAAAAAGTCTTCTAGCTATCGTCATATTAGGACACTTTGCACTGAATGTAGCCCAGAATGGTTAGCGTTCATTATTTTCCATTTTATCATAAAGTTTTCTATAATTCTAGCAACAATTAATTTGTGGATATTATAGGTCACATAGACTAGAATAGTATAAATATGAAAGAGGAAACTTCATTATCGGCGCTAGTAATTTTTTTGGAATCCTTTTGAAAATAGTTAACTTTTTTGATTTCAGGATTTTCATATACCATCTTATTTATCTATTATTCAAATCTTATGATTATAAGTTTTAGCAGTCTCATTTTATAATTTATATTAGGAAAAAATATGCTTGTCACATATTTTTTTTTTCGTCACTAAAACTTTCCCCCTTTCCTTTTCCTTCCAGATTTTTCAGTTTTTAGCCATAGGAGGTTCATCTTTTCACTGAAAATGCACTAAATGTAGCCCAGAATGGTTGGTATTTATTATTTTCTATTTCATCTTAAAATTTTCTACAATTTTAGAAATAATTTTCGGATATTATAGGTCACATAGACTGGAATAGTATAAATATGAAAAATGAAAATTCATTATCGGCGCTAGTTATTTTTGTGATATTTTTTTTAAATAGTTATTCTTTTTCATTTCAAGATTTTCATATATCATCTTATTTATCTCTTATTCAAATTTTATGTATACAATTTTCAGTAGTCTCAATTTATAATTTATATAAGAAAAAAATATTCTTGTCACATGTAACTTTTTATTGGTTTTTAAAAATTTCTTCCTTTTTCTTTTCTTTCCAGATTTTTCTCTTTTAAGCTTAAGAGGTTCATTTTTTAACTAAATATGCCTCAGGGACTCCTAGAAACTACCATTAGGCTTTTTTTATCAAGTAGCAAGGACAAAGGATCCCAGGGCCCCGAGAGTGGTAGTCTCTCAAAATCAACGAAAGTTTTCAGGTCAGAGTTAATAAAAAATCATTAAGTTACTTCCATGTTTTTTATTGAGTATATGCTAGTCGTAGATAGCTAGAATTATATGTATAAAAAAAATTCATAAAAAGAAAATGCATCACCAGAACTACCAAGTGAAGTTGAAACATGCGGTAGCGTATACGCTACACGTTTACCTGCTACGTTATCGATTTAGATTTTACCTGTCCAGGTTTAATGCGTATGAACTAGAAACTTTCTTAATGATATTTTGCCCCAACTCCCCCACCCCCACCAAGGAAAAAAACAAAGAAAAAAAATATTGTCTCTTTTCTTTAACCATTTCACAAAAAAAACTATCCTTTCTGTCCTTCCATATCTCTCTTCATCCTGTATTCCCTATTCCCTAGAGCAATATTTTGGTTCCCCTCCCCTTTCTCAGGTACCCTGTTGTGTGGTTTATAACTCCTACTCATTATTTTCTCTCTCTCTCTCTCTCTCTCTCTCTCTCTCTCTCTCTCTCTCTCTCTCTCTCTCTCTCTCTCTCTCTCTCTCTCTCTCTCTCTCTGACTTTTTCTTCAAAATCTTATCACAAATACCTACCATAGAAGATTCACCCTTATTTCCCAATTTCCCCATTTTTTTAGATGTAGAATCTAACCTCATATCCTTTGAAGACTGTGCAATTATATCTCCATATGATAGATGAGTTGGGAGCAAACTTATTTTCATTTTTTTTTTTTATTATGCAAAACTTCTTTTGTTAGATCATTTTTTATAAAACACCGGATGTCATGTCAACATAAGGCACAGATAGTTTGTAATATTCATATTTTAGTTTTCTAATTCATTTAACTAGTTTCAAGTAATTCTGTCAAAATTGGTTTTTAAAAGGACACCCAAAAATAAATTTTTCACATTTAGACGGGTTTGTCATATATAAATAAGTCACATATTATTTTATACATTAATGTCAGGATAATATCAATGACCTCAATATCAGAATACCTGGGTGAAATCACGCAAAGACAATAGCTACCAATCTTCTCTATATATGGTCCTCACACTTCTTTCTACTCAAATTCCCTTTTGTTTATGCTATATGTACACTTAGATTCAAAAGTCCGCCGACACTTAGGGAGAATCGCTCGTCAGAGGTCTCTAGTGTTACCATGACAAAACAAATAAAGAGTTGCATTTCTTACTACTTCTTAGGAAATAGGCGGAGCCTTGTCCAAGCTCAGCGAACGCTGGAAAATATTACAAATCTTGTTGCCATATTTTATGCTGTGGTATCATTTGACATCTCAACTATCCAATACAAATACACAAAATACAGACACACACATTATATATGTTTATATATATGCATATATATATATATATATATATATATATATATATATATATATATATATATATATATATATATATATATGATATATATATATATATATATATATATATATATATATATATATATATATATATATATATATATATATATATATATATATATATATATATATATATATATATATATATATATATATATATATATATATATATATATATATATATATATATATATATATATATATATATATATATATATATATATATATATATATGTGTGTGTGTGTGTGTGTGTATATATATAAATATAGAATCTGTATAAGCATGTAGAAATTAATTGAGTGGCATAACTTAACAATTCCTTCCGTTAACAGCTACATTAGATTGTTCGGAGATCTGACATTAGTCTTGATCCAGTTTCATTTATGGCTCGATGCTGTAAAGTAATCATAAAAACGGCATAAATGAGTTATACGAGCCTTGAGGTCAATCGAGAGAGAGAGAGAGAGAGAGAGAGAGAGAGAGAGAGAGAGAGAGAGAGAGAGAGAGAGAGAGAGAGATTACAGGAGTGAATGTAGTAATTGTTCATCCTGTAAATTGATTTCTAGCCAGGAGAAATTTTCGCTTGATATTGCAATGTCTCCAATAAAAATTATTGTATTATGCTTCCAAAAAATTAGAATGCTAAATTGATTTCTAAAGACTTTCATAGGCCTTAAGATATTAATAGATAGGAACATTTTGGAATACATACTTTACTGAAAAATATTTCCCAAGTCATTCAGATTCAAGGGGATGTGCCATCTCAGTCTTTAATTCGCAACCCGCTTACCCTTTATTCATAAAAGTTTTTACTTTTCCTTTTCCGCCCGTATTTGTGGCTAAGAACGGTTGGCATTGACATATAAACTAGAATTTTAAATATATACTGTAAAATATTTGCTGTGTTGCTAATTCAATCTTTATTACAAGAGCTATAATTTTCTTGATAAGTACTGAGGCCCTATGACAAAATTGGAGATAGTTATCATCGAGTAGAGATAACGGGATTATTTTGTTGGACTTAAATGCTCATCCACATAATGGTAGATTTTGGAAAAATAATAGCTGTAATTAGAGGGTGTTTGTCTTATGAGTGTTTGAAGGATTCATTAGAAAGAATCCTTATACCAACATTTGTCCGGCTCGAAGTTATACTATTTAGTTACTAGAGATCATTATGTTCTGTAGTCCTCCATATACCACAAGTTTTCCAATTAATATGCTCATTACGAAAGTACTCTGTAGGATAATTCACCAGTTTGCTTTAAAATCAACCAAGATATTTTCGTTAACTGGAATAATTATAGAGGAATGTGATTGAAATTGTATAAAAAGGTGAGTGAAATAGTGCTCAAAATGCCTTATTTTCCAATCCATCTGAGGAATATCTCGTCTTGGCTTCACGCAAATTTCGAAAAGTTCCAGGTTGGAATGGTCAAGTGAAGGTGTTTCTTGCTGCCGCTCAGGAGAGATTTCTTTTCTGGAGGAACAGTGAGAAACTAGGAACTAAAATTGACGGCCTTAGATGAATAACAGCAAACAAGGCAATTTATCTTAAAAATACCGAGGATGTTTAATAAACGAATGAATAAAGAATGAATGAAAGGAACACAAATAGGAACTTGATCATAGAGACTTACGCCTATTTGAATCACGATTATTAGAAGTCAGCGTAATCAAGCTACGTAATTTTCTGAAGATAAAGCTACTAGTAATTACATAATCACTGATAACTTACAGCCAAGGTATTAGTGTAGGAAATCATTTTTTGCTCATGCCCCCTGCGCTTATATTTTTTTGGAAAATTAGAGAATATATTACGGGAAAATTAGTATTTTTTACTTTCATTACAAAATCTTGGAAAATTATGTCGCTCTGGGACAAGATACTTTTTTATATGATTTATCAATAAGCAAATTTCTCAAAGTTTTTGCTAGAATGTAATAGTGGTCTCATTTACTGCAATACAATTCCTTTTAGATTCAATAAACTAAATTCTGATTGTATTCAAAGTGCTATGCAGTCATCAGTATTTACTGTTTTCATCACAGATTATTTATTATGCAAAGATAATAGTTAACTTTGGTTACTAATCAACCTTAGAACAACAACGGCTATTTATTCGGTTGCTACTAGCTACTACAAATGAACTAATAATGAATCAGGTTAGATATATTTCATGGAACATTAAAGGCTATCAAATTAGATTGAGGCAATTATACAATATTTTACAAGTTGTATCAAGAATTTTTTAACCTCTTTCCAACAACGGCTATTTATTCGGTTGCTACTAGCTACTACAAATGAACTAATAATGAATCAGGTTAGATATATTTCATGGAACATTAACGGCTATCAAATTATATTGAGGCAATTCTACAATATTTTTCAAGTTGTATCAACAATTTTTTAACCTCTTTCCAACAACGGCTATTTATTCGGTTGCTACTAGCTACTACAAATGAACTAATAATGAATCAGGTTAGATATATTTCATGGAACATTAACGGCTATTAAATTAGATTGAGGCAATTATACAATATTTTACAAGTAGTATCAAGAATTTTTTAACCTCTTTCCACAACCTCTAAAATACAAATGACTTCCTTATTTCCTCAAATTCTTCACTGTGGGACTGCCTGGGGGATGAGTAATCCCCCCCCCCACCCCGCCACCAACCCATCCATTGTAAGTGTCTATTGGGCTCCTCAAAAGGATAGTATATATATATATATATATATATATATATATATATATATATATATATATATATATATATATATATATATATATATATACATACATATATGTGTGTGTGTGTGTTTTGTGTATTTGTAGTGAATACTCGAGGGGCAAATGATACCGCAGTACGAAATATAGCAACTTGATTTGTAATATTTTTAAGCGTTCACTGAGATTGGACAAGTCTCCGCCCGTTTCCTTGAAGGTAGTAAGAAGACCAACTCTTTCTTTGTTTTGTCACGGTAACACTAGAGACCTCTGACGAACGATTCCCCTTGAGTGTGGGCGAACTTTTGAATCTAAGTGTACACCCACATTTCATACTTTTTTCTTAAACTCATATTTATTCTTTCTTTTGCTCTAACCAAATAATGCTAAAAAATACTTATTTTTCTTCCATCAATTCTAAAATACCACAAAATATAAGAAATACTTATCGACTCTATTTTCCATTCCCTAAATGTATTTATTCATCATTTAACTGAATAAAACACACGCTGTCTAGTCAAGCGGCTTCAGAAGTCCATGTCTATATGACTCTCTTTTTTTTTTTTTTTTTAATCACGGAACACCATACTACCAACTACTCTTTTTCTTTTTCCGTCACCAACCTTTGTAATCAGATCTCTCAGCATAGCCACTTCTCCTTTTCTTCAAACTCAACCAACCACTGAACCACACTCTCCACAAAAAATCCTCACTCCATCTCATTTTTTTTACCAGTTCGTGTACCATGATGGGTTGATTTCGATTCTGAGTACAATAAAACCCCATTCGACAGGTGTAAGTACGGAAGAATTGTCATTGACTTTTATCTTTCTTTATGGCCAAGTGGTAAGTCACTGTACATACAGGGTTCCTAAACCAGGGTTCGACTCCCAGCCGGTCAGAAGCTGTTGTCTTTGTGTGATTTCCCCTGGGGCTCTGATCCCGAGGTTGTTAAGAGAATCCCGACATTAATATATGTATGAAATTTATATGTCTTATTTGAATATGAAAAACATCTAAATTTGCAAAATTTATCATTAATCGAATGCCAAGTCACAAACATACCAATTAGCTACGATGGTGAAGATGGGCTGATTTAAATTTTAAGTAAAAAAGTCAGAATTTGACAGGTATAAGTACTGAAGAATCGTTATTGACTATTTTCTTTCTTCGTGTCCAAGTGGTAAGTCATTCTACATACATGTTTCCTGGACCAGGGTTCGACTCCAGACCGTTCAGAATCTTTTGTCTTTGTGTGAATTCACCTGATGCTCTCATCCTGATGTAATTAAGAGAATCCAGACATTTAATTGTCAAATATATTTGGCCTATTTGAATATGAAAAACTTGTCTATATGTGCAACATTTATCATTAATCGAATGCCAAATCACAAACATACCAATTAGCTACGATGGTGAAGATGGGTTGATTTCAAATCTAAGCAAAGAAAACCTGAGTTAGACAGGTATAAGTACTGAAGAATCGTCATTGACTATTTTCTTTCTTTGTGTACAAGTGGTAAATCATTGTAAACACAAGTTTCCTGGACCAGGGTTCGAATCCGGGCCAGTCAGAAGCTGTTGTTATTGTGTGATTTCGCCTGGGGCTCTGATCCTGAGGTCATTAAGAGACTCCAGATATTATTGTATCAAATATATATTTCTTTTTTTGAATATGAAAAACATGTCTAACGGTGCAATATTTATCATTAATCGAATGCCAAGTCCCAAACATACCAATTAGCTAGGATGGTGAAGATAGTTAATTTCAATTTTAAGTAAATTAAACCTGAATTCGACAGGCAAAAGAACAGAAAAATTGTCTTTGTCTTTTATCTTCCTTTGTGGGCAATTGGTAAGACACTGTACATACAAGTTTCCTGGACCGGGGTTCGACTCTGGGCCGGTAAGAAGCTATTGTCTTTATGTGATTTCGTCTGGGCCTCTGATCCAGAGTTATATATGAGAATCCAGACATTATTATAGCAAATATATATGGATTATTTGAATATGAAAAACACATCCAAGTGGGCAAAATTTATCATTAATGGAATGACATATCACAAACATACCAATTAGCTACGATGGTGAAGGTGGGTTGATTTTAATTCTAAGTACAAAAAAGAGCGGAGCTCGACAGGTACAAGTGTATAAGAAATATCATTGACCTTTATATTTCTTCGTAGCCAAGGCGTAAGTCACTGTATATAAAAGTTACTTACACCAGGGTTCGACTCACGGCTGGTCAAAAGCTTTTGTCTTTCTGTGATATCACCTAGGGCTCTGATCCCCCAAGATCGTTAAGAGAATCCAGACATTAGTGTATCAAATATATAAGGGTTAATTGAATATGAAAATCACGTCTACATGTGCAAAATTTATCATTAATCGAATGTCAAGGCACAAACATACTAATTAGCTAAGATGGTGAAAATGGGTTGATATCAATTCTAATAACAAAAAACCGGAATTTGACAGGTATAGGTACAGAAAAATTGTCATTGACTTTTATCTTTCTTCGTGGCCAAGTGGTAAGTCACTGTACACACAAGGTTCCTAAATCAGGGTTCAACTTCCGGCCGGTCAAAAGCTGTTGACTTTCTGTGATTTCACCTGGGGCTCTGATCCTGAGGTCGTTAAGAGAATCCAGACATTAATATATCAAATGTATATGGATTATTTGAATATGAAAATCACGTCTAAATGTGCAAAATTTATCATTAATCGAATGCCAAGTCACAAACATACCAATTAGCTATGATGGTGAGGATGGGTTCATTTAAATTCTAGGTACAATAAACCTGGATTCGACAGATATAAGAACATAAAAATTGTCATTGAATTTTATCTTTCTTCGTTGCCAAGTGGTAATTCCCTATACATAAATACATAAATGTTTACTGAACCAGGGTTCGACTCCCGGCTGGTCAGAAGCTGTTGTCTTTGTTTTATTTCGCCTGGGGCTCTCATCCCGAGGTCGTTAGGAGAATCCCGACACTAATATATCAAATATATATGGTTTATTTGAATATGAAAAATACACGTATAAATGTGTAAAACTTATCATTAATCGAATGCCAAGTCACAAACATACCAATTAGCTACGATGGTGAAAATGGGTTCATTTAATTTCGGAGTAAAAAAACTGAATTTGACAGGTATTTCGATGTTAATACAAGTTTCTTGGACCAAGGTTTGACTACTGACCGGTCTTCCAACTTTTCTAGTGCCTTATGGAGTCCAGCTGGATTTTTGGTGAGCTAATCTCTCTTATAGAGTGCGAAGAGCATACCAAAATCATCTCCCTCTACCCCTTATCATGATATCATCCACATATGACTTTCCTGCCATTCAACTCCCAATATCCTTCTGATTCTCAAATCTCCTAAATCTATAGAAGATAGTTTTATTGTTATTCCATGATTCGTGTCCATAGAGGAAAACTGATCTTTCTAAACTGATATATAGTCCGATTTTTATATGTAATTTCATGCGATATGATTTCCAATTTTTTCTTAACATAGAAATTGTCTGATTTGCTTTTTTCAATCTTTCAGTTAACTCTAATTCTAAAGACCCTTTATTACGGATCATAGTTCTCAAATACTTGAATGATTCTACCTCATTAATCCTTTATCCTTCCAATGATATTTCATCTACCATTGCATACTCCGTTCTCATCAACTCTGTTTTACTTTTCTTAATATTTAGCCCAATTATGTGTGATATTTCATGCAATCTAGTAAGCAAACATTTCAAATCCTGTGGTGTTCGTCTAAAAAGGACAGTATAATCAGCATACTCTATATCTGCTAAATCTATTTCACCTGTCCAGTCCAATCCTTCTCAACCATCTCTAACTGTTCCACACATTAAAAAATCCATGAGAGGGATAAACAACAGAGATGACAACACATTTCTTTGGAGTACTCCGCTGTTCAGTGTAATTCCATTTGATTAGAGTTCATTAACATTAACTTTGCACTTGCTATGATAATGGATAGACTTAATCAGATTTACATATTCAAGGGGAATTCCATAGTAACGCAGGACTCTCAAAACAATTGGCAGATGCATATTATCAAAGGGAGTCCACAAACGCCATCAAAGTGGGATTTCTATATTCTCGGCATTACTGTACAACCTGTATTAAACTGAATATTTAGTAAGTGCAACTTTTACTAAATCCTGCTAGTCCATCTTTAGAATAAGCATACTAAATTGTAAATTTTCATAACAGCTGACACACAAACATACATACATACATACATACATACATATATATATATATATATATATATATATATATATATATATATATATATATATATATATATATATATATATATATATATATATATATATAATAGAATTTCATATTCCCCTTTAGATAGATAACAACATAAAATTAAGATCATCGTAGATCGAACCAGCAATATACATTTATTGTTTGCCAGGAGAAAATAATCAGAAAGATCATAGATTAATTTTCAAAGTATTAAAATCTTGATCCTTCAGTTGTGCGAGGACATTTTCTTGACATTTATTTTCTTCACTTTTACAGATGCTAGATTATGTCCATATCCGTTATTTTTATATTTATTTTTCATATGTAATAAATTTTTCACTTTATTCTTTTTTTCTTTTTGCGGGGGGAAGGGGGGGGGGGAACCTTAACGCGATGAAAGGGTTTATGTATCTCCATGATCAGCAAAGCTCTAATAGTCAGGGACAGTCAAACTAGGTTGGTTTGATGTATGCGACCAGATTACTTTTTCCCAGCACCACGCTCGATGGCAATAGTGGTGATGAAAACTGACTAAACTTCATAAATGAATCATGAAATGGACATGTGTGGGGGCTTTGTCCTGAGGTGAACAAATAACAGTTGCATTTGTTGTTCTTGTTTTTTACATTGCATCAGATGTAGTAAAATGTCAATATGATATACTGTATTCTATTTCCAGAAAATAGGGTTCTCACTCATAGTTATGTAAGATATATATATATATATATATATATATATATATATATATATATATATATATATATATATATATATATATATATATATATATATATATATATATATATATATATATATATATATATATATATATATATATATATATATATATATATATATATATATATATATATATATATATATATATATATGTATATATTGTATATATGTATATATTATATATATATATATATATATATATATATATATATATATATATATATATATATATATATATATATATAGTATATATATATATATATATATATCTATATATATATATATATATATATATATATATATATATATATATATATATATATATACATATATAAACGCACACACTCACACACACACACACAAACACACACACACACACACACACACACACACACTATATATATATATATATATATATATATATATATATATATATATATATATATATATATATATATATATATATATATATATATATATATATATATATATATATATATATATATATATATATATATATATATATATATATATATATATATATATGTACATGAAGATACAATATATCAATAGCTTTTCATATTTTAATTATATAAAGATTACAATGGAAAGAAATATTGAATAAAACACTTAATATTTTTAGTGTTACTTATGTAAACAAACTTTCATTCTACTAATCTTAGAATTCCATGTAACATCGGTGTATTTTTAAAAACCAATTTTGAAATAATTACTTTTAACCAGTTAATAGAATTAGAAAACTAAAATACGAATATTACAAGCTATATTGACATGATATCCGGTGTTTTATAGGAAATGATCTAACAAAAGGAGTTTTGCATAATATATAAAAAATGAAAATAAGTTTACTCCCTACTCATCTATCATATGGAGATATAATTTCACAGTTTTCATAAGGGTAAATCTTCTATGGTAGGTATTTGTGACAAGATTATGAAGAAATATTCAGAGAGAGAGAGAGAGAGAGAGAGAGAGAGAGAGAGAGAGAGAGAGAGAGAGAGAGAGAGAGAGAGAGAGAATGAGTAAGAGTTATAAACGACACAATAGGGTATCTGAAAAAGCGGAGGGGAACAAAAATATTGCTCTAGGGAATAGGGAATACAGGGTGAATAGAGATATGGAAAGACATAAAGGATAATTTTTGTGAAATGGTTAAAGAAAAGAGACAATATTTTTTTCTTTATTTTTTTTTTCTTTGTGGGGAGGGGGGAGTTGGGGTAAGATATCAATATGAAAGTTTCTGGTTCATTTGCATTTACCCTTAACACGTAAACGTCGGAATCGATAACGTAACAGGTAAACGTGTAGCTTATACGCTACCGCTTGTTTCAACTTCACCTGGTAGCTGCAGTAATGCATTTTTTATGAATTTTTTCACATATAAGTCTAGCTATCTACGACTAGGATATACTCAATATAAAATATGGAAGTAATTTAATGATTTTTTATTGACTAACACTTGAAAACTTTTGTTGATTTTGAGAGACTACCACTCTCGGGACCCTAGGAACCTTTGTCCTTGCTACTTGATAAAAACAGCCTAATGGTAGTTTCTAAGATTCTCTGAGGCATATTCAGTTGAAAAATGAACCTCCTAGGCTGAAAAGAAAAAAATCTGGCAAGAAAAGAAAAAGGGGGAAATTTTTAAAAACGTGAAAAAGTTACATATGACAAAAATATTTTATTCTGATATAAATTATAAATTTAGACTACTGAAAATTATATACATAAAATTTGAATAATAGATAAATAAAATGATATATGAAAATCCTCAATGAAAAAAAGTTAACTTTTTTTATTTAAATTCAAAAAAATAACTAGAGCCGATTATTAATTTTCCTCTTTCATATTTGCACTATTAAAGTCTAGTTGACCTATATTATCTGCTAATTATTGCTAGAATTATAGAAAACTTTAATATAAGACAGAATATAATGAATACTAACCATTCTGGGCTATACTCAGTGCAAAGCGTCCCAATATGACGATGGCAAGAAGACTTTTTACTGTTGACACACAACAGCTTCATACTAGCTGTTTACGAACAAGGACAAATATGGCATCTTTGTCGCTTTTCTGTCTTCATTGCATCTTCCTTTTGTTGCCTGGGGAGCTGTTGCATAGGGCCAAATACACTTTGGATACATACTGCAGGATCCCTTTGAAGACCAGTCTGGGTGAGTCTGTAGTATGCCCAAGCACAACATAATTCCATCGCTAATTCCATCACAAACTGACGTCGTGTGGCATCTCTGAAGTTAGGTCTGTTGGAATATATTATGAATGCATTATTCACAATAATATTTAGAATGCCATAAAACAGACATAATGACCATCTCCTTGTCTTTCGACTGCAAGATGTTGCTGCACACATTTTGTCGAAGCTGTCAACTACCCCT
>NC_090736.1:92187671-92190171 GCF_036898095.1 Palaemon carinicauda
CTCGGCCTTGACTATTAACCCAATCACTCCCAAAATCTTCTCAAATTGTCCTTGGATTATAGCCAATCATCCCACAATCTTTCATGAGATTCGGCCACATAGTTTTTGAGTTATGCGAATCTCAAATACACACACATACACACACACACACAAACAGACATACAAGCATATGCCTATCAAAACATAACCTTCCCTGCTTTTATTATGGTTATTATAAATGCTGTTTCAGCACAATGTATGTTGTAACCCCGGCAAAGAGGTTATTATCATACATAATTGTCTTACATTCTTTTTTCATTAATCTGCTTTTTATTTTATTGCATAGGGTAAACAAGGTTTCCTTCTTTTTGAAGTGCTTCGGGGTAGACCGTAGTCTCGATATGCTGCCTTGCATGACATTGCTTAGATCCCTGTAACGTAAGTTCATGTGTTGTACCAGTCGTTAGACATTATCGGCTAGAAAATCTAAAATTCCATTGTAAGTTTATCGATAAAGATTAAACCATTTAAACATTTGACCAAGTTGGGTCCAAGCTTCTATAGACAATGAATTGTATACCTGTTGGTAATAATTGATCACCAATTTCATCCTTTTCAAAAGAATAAAAAAAAATCTTCGTTAACACCATATGTATTCACCTTGTTTGTCTTGATTTCAGTCTTTTGTTCTGTCGCTCGATTATTTTTGCTCTGTTTTTCTTCACTCATTTTCAGAAGACTATATGAAGGTAATCGGTGCCATTTAATAATCCAAACTGTTAAATATTAATTTTACCTCATATTTTAGAGTGAATAGGCAACTGTTCCATTCTGTTTAGCTCTTTCTCCTAGCAATTCAACGCAGGACGGTAATCAAAAGGATACAAAAGTAAATAGTTCATGGAATGTAAACTAGAAAAAAATTTCGCGCTAGGGTTTTCAAACTGTGAAATAATATTAATCTTCACATTGAAACCAAAAATTAGAATGTAATAAGCTCTTAACTTCATCTTTCTTTACCTTCTTTAAAGGTAAGAAATCTATTTTGTTAGGGAGGCACCTGCAACTATTTTTTTCGACTTATATTTTGTTCTATGATTATTTTCCTTAACAATGTTATTGAATGATATTCATACAACTCCTGCGCTACTCTAGCAACAACTTATATGAAATTTACTTCTGCTCTTAACGATATCAAGTAAATTATATAGTTTGATCAACCATTCAATAAGTACAAATGAAACTCCATTCATAGATTCCGAAATTACCTGTATCAACAATTGTATATTTCATTGATAGATTAACAGTAGCTTCATTTTCCAAACACTATTAGTTTTGATTGAGGGAAATATGGTTTTCAAGTTCAGGAAATATTTAGCAGAATAATGGTATGTCCAATATTATTTTGAATTCAATTTGGAGTTAATAATGAACATATTAATGACTACCAGAAAAGGCTTATTCTTTGTTCACGGCTATTCATGTCTTATGTTTTTGTTTTCATTGCATTTAAGGTTACATAACCCCCCCCTATCTCTCTCTCTCTCTCTCTCTCTCTCTCTCTCTCTCTCTCTCTCTCTCTCTCTCTCTCTCTCTCTCTCTCTCTCTCTCTCTCTCTCTCTCTCTCTCTCTCTCTCTCAAAGCTCAGTTATAAATTCATACCTTCTTTAATCGTTTAAGCAATTGGAACGATGGAACTTCTTAATGTCAAACTTGTCACGCATGTTTCTACGTCGAACAGGCTGAAACGTCTCTTTTTATAGATGATTTATGAAATATCTATTCCTATGTTACTTGTCTGAAAGTGTGCTATTTCAATTGTTCACTATTTCATAATTTATTCATTTCCTTGTTTCATTTCATCACTGAGCTATTTCTTCCTCTTGGTGCCCTTGGAATTATAGCATTCTATTTAGCTATTATTAATAATAATTTTAAATCCTCAGAAGACAACGAAGAGAAAAATGCAAGTTATACAACAGATTGATACCAGAATAACCCTGAGTGTCTAGGATATAAATTTTCTTCTTTGGGGAAATTGTTTTAGTGACTTTGCTGCCGAGATATTTTCCATATGAAAGTTTCGAAAGAGACTTTTTATTTTCATTCACGCTTTGAAAGTAATTATATTATCGATGGTAATAGTCAATGATATGTGTTTGCAAATTATCAATGCTTGGTATTATTCTTGAATCAGTAAAGGTAACATTTAAGGTACCAACAAATCTTTTAAGAATTGGATGTGGAAATAAATCCATTATTCATACTTTGAAGTTCTATTTATGATAGATAAATATTATATAAAATAAAGAAGGCTGATCAATAACTGAGAGAGAGATCGGGCGAGATTGATAAATAGTTAACAACCTTATGTTGAAAGGCTATCCGTGCTGTCATATGAAAAACTTTGATTAACTTTCTCTCTCTATTTATTTCCATTCGAAAAAAAAATATTCCACAAGAATTACTTAGCTTAATTTTTCTCTTTTTGCTTCAAACCATTTTTTTTTCCTGCAAACAT
>NC_090736.1:92195171-92207177 GCF_036898095.1 Palaemon carinicauda
CAGTTTACGGCGTCATTGAAGTCTGCTATTAAGATATCTAACTAAATTCTAACTTCTTGTCCAATTGTTGGTGGTTTGTATATTACTATTATGACATGATTTTTTTTTTCTATGGTGTTGATATTCCCACCTATCGCTTCACATTCGGTTCTAATTTGATTTATACGTTGTTCAAAGGATTTTTAACATAGAGCATCACCGCTCCAAATTTTTTGATAAGGTGATCCTTATTGAAAATCTTGAAACATGGGATTCCGCATTCGCCGAAAAAAAAAATCATTTGTTTTTTCTTTAAGTCCAGGTATTAGTAACGCCTATGACCTCTAGTTCCTCACTAGCTATTATTTACTCGAAGTTCTGCCATTTTGTATCTAACTGACTGAGTATGGAATTGTGGCACTCTGAGGAAATTTTCTATCTTTTTTCTGCCTTTGTAGCTTTGCTAGTTTCCTTGATTTACTAGTGTTTTAGCGCTAAAGTGTATTCCGTGTCTTTTGAATAATTTTCTCAGGCCGATGATAGTACCACAACGATCGATAAATTTAATTTTCTTTTTCTGGCATCTGGACTTGAGCCTTTTGTTTATCCCTACGGCCTTACTGAGGGTGAAGTGGCTGGCATTGAGTCTTGGGAGAATACATATAACTTAAGTATTATTGGTTTTGTTCTTAGATGTTACAATTTTTTTTTTAGCTGTTTGAAAAAAGGTTCTAATTAGCCAACACTACCCATTCTTAGGAATAGGCCATTTCCTGTAGCCTTAACAATGAAAGTAGTCTTGTTCTCTGTTATAATTTTATTATTCACTACATCTATCTTCCGTGTGTTGGTACCTGTGTAGGACCTGACCTTTTTCCTCTTTTTAAGGACGAAGTGCTCCCTTTGGTCCTTCGCCATAGCCTCCAATTAACAACGTCTCGTCTTCCTCTTCTTCTGCTGGGGGTGGGAGGTGAATCAGTTTTTGTTGGTACTTATATTTCCAGGTAGTTTAGTCTTCTTGGCCTTAACTGCCATTCCTTTAGTGGGTTTCATGAACCCCCTACTTCTATTGGTTATTTTTTCTCTAGGTTGTGTCCTTTATTTTAATATATTTTGTATTTCTTGGATACTAATCCCATTTTCTTCTACATCATCTATGACTTCTTTGTTCCTTATTTCTAACTTTTAGAACTTAAATATGATCTTTATCAATTGTTTTCTTACTTCTTGGTTTTAAATTTTCCATCTTTTCTATTTCCTGCTACTGCTGACAGAAGTCCTACAATATTAAGGTGCAGGTTTGCAGTGTATCCTTCCTTGAAGTCTACATACCATTTGTTTATTGGTCATCTTGCATAAATGTGCTACAACTTCAATTTCTCTCTCATTTTTAATTTCCCTGTGATATTTTCTAATGCAATTCTGTTTGGAAATCTCTCAGCTAATAAACTTCACATTTATTAGCTTTGTAACCAATAGTATAGAAAGGGTGGGGGGTTGGCTGACAGTTACCTACCTGCTGCTATGTCTGCTTAATCCTGGGTGACTTGCCCTCTTTTTATTCCATATATCCCATAGGTGCTCCCAAATCTACAGCCTAGTCTCCTCAAAGCCTGGCTGTCTCTAACGTGCCACAGCTCCCAACTCAGCAGCAGAAAGCAAAAGCATTTTTTCTTGCCAGGATTGACCGCGGAAGGCTAGCTAGTTTTGGGATTTACAGACATTCAAGAACAGCCAGACTCTTTGGTACTAGTGAACATTACCAAGAAGCAGCAACTGGTTTTTTTAGTTGTCCAGGACTCTAACAAGGTACAAAAGCTATGTCAACCTCATGAGCAGTTGAGCCTATTTCACTAGGGGTCGGTCAGAGGAAGCGGTCAACTATTAAATGCTAGAAATGTGCTTTGCTGGACACTAATAGCACAATATCATTCTTGCATCCCCCTGTAACCCCTATGATTCCTCCGTCCCAGTCTTTCGAAACCTGTGGGCAAGTTCCTTTCGTTATTTATAGAGGTTCCAAAGCCTCTGTTCTGGCATATGAGGTAGCCATCACCTCCTTAATGACTATGGGTGTAGGGTAGCTAGAATTAGCCATCATATTTAAATATCTTATGTTTTTGTTCCAGACAAGAGAGATTGAAAGTTTGGAGTTTGCATAGAAGGTTCAGAAAGAGAGAAAAGCAGAAATATGATGATGTAGAAGAGTCGATAGTGGTCTGGTCCTAATCTGTAAGCTCAGAACTGGTGTCAGCGGCATGGTTATACATGCAGGGATAGAAAAAAAAAAACTCCTCCCCATCATCACACACCCTTTCGTCACATTGCACAAGATCTCTCACTTCAACAAAGTGCCGGAACAGAGAGAGAGAGAGAGAGATGAGAGAGAGAGAGAGAGGAGAGAGAGAGAGAGAGAGAGAGAGAGAGAGAGTGGAATGATTTAAAAGCAATAAAGGTGTAGATATAACGATTTACTCTCCTTATTATTGAAATTGATAAGAAAAGGGTCTGTTAGGAGAAGTAAAGAAACATTTTCAAGCACTTTTTTTCCGTAAATGAAGAAGAAATATCATTGTTAGTATAATAGATCATGGGGGAACTTAGATATGGTGACACTGTATTCTTTCTGTAACCCCATCGAAGTCTGTTGATAAGATTTCTATATCTCCCAACAGTTTTCGTTATAAGTTATATCATTGAATATCTTGAAAGAAAGAATGTCCCTGTTGTTATGAAGAGTAATTTTCACTTATTCTTCAATAAAGAAGAAAACTTTTATGTCTTCAAAGAAGACATAGTTGTTACTAATTGGAAGAAAGGCGAAAATTGTGTGGTTTTTATTTCACAAATCATGGGAGTGTACAGTTTAATCACGAACGCATTTCATGTCATTGGAATTGCATATCGGTATGTAGTAGCAATATCCATAGCAGATTTTGAGTTTGAGCGCTAGTTTCTTTCTTTTGGTACTGAAAATAGAGATGCATTAATGATGATTTGTATTGAAAAGGATGTAGGCAAATAGAATAAATGAGGTATGGAACTTTTAAAACCATTGTCCGCTAGGAAATACCAAAAAACTTGAGGAAATAGCTATTTTAGTAAGATTTAGTTTTAAAAGTTACAGAGCAATTACATAGTTTTTCGTATATCAAATCATTATATATATATATATATATATATATATATTATATATATATATATAATATATATATATATATATATATATATATATATATATATATATATAAATATATATAAATATATATATATATATATATATATTTATATATATATATATATATATATATATATATATATATATATATATTATATATAATATATATATATATATCTATATATATATATATATATATATAATATATATGTATATATATATATATATATATATATATATATATATATAAAATATATTATATATACATATATATATATATATATATATTAATATATATATATATATATATATATATAAATATATATATATATATATACTTATATATATATATATAGATATATATTATAGATATATGTATATACATATATATATATATATATATATATATATATATATATATATATATATATATATATATATATTAGATATATGTATATACATATATATATATATATATATATATATATATATATATATATATATATATATATATACTTATATATATAAATATATATATATATATATATATATATATATATATATATACTTATATATATATATATATATATATATATATATATATATATATATATATATATATATATATATATAAGTATATATATATATATATATATATATATATATATATATATATATATATATATATATATTTATATATATATATATATATATAGTATATATTATATATATATATATATATATATATATATATATACATGCATATATATATATAATATATATATATATATATATATATATATATATATATATATGTAAATATATACATGCATATATATATATATATATATATATATATATATATATATATATATATATATATATATATTTAACCAAATTGACATGCTGATATCTCCTCTTTCTAGCTCTTTCTCCAAATGTGGAAGTTTTTAATTTCAGTGTCTGAAATACCAGACACCCTCTCTCTCTCTCTCTCTCTCTCTCTCTCTCTCTCTCTCTCTCTCTCTCTCTCTCTCTCTCTCTCTCTCTCTCTCTCTCTCTCAAAAACAGTCCTTCCAATGAGTTTTGTTGTTATGACTGGGTATGGTCTCATTGAAACACTAATGCAATAATACATTCAATCGCATGACAAATTCAATACAGCTATCCAAATACGCATGTATTTTTATTCAATATAAACTAGAACTGGTACTCGTTGGAGCGCATGCCTTCGCTACTGCCACATTTTTCGCCTAGAAAACTGATGATATACTGTAGGTATTCGATCCCAAAACACATATATCACATGATAGGCAATTGAATGATGCACTTTTTATATCTAGATTCCTTTGAAATCAGATAAAACTTGTCGCGATACGTCAATAAGATGTGTTTGATCATTTCCTGACCTCGGCCTTACCATTTGACTCATTCACTCCTATAATCTAATAAGATTTTCCTTGGATCATGTCCAATTATCCCACCAAATTTAATGAGATTCGTCGAATAGTTTTTAGGTTATGTGATTCACACACAGACATAAAAACATATAAAAAAAAAACATAGAATCGTAATGGAATCAATATATCATGTTAATAAATTATAAGATAGGCAATTGAATTTTGCTACTAGTTCTATGCAAATGGGATGTGAATTCACTGCATACAGAAAAAAAGACGTTTTTTTTATCTTTCCATGATATCGACCTTGACCTTTGCTCAAATCCCTTCTAAAACCTAAACAAAAGGATCTTGGATCATAGCCATGCATCTCTCTAAATTTTTGAGATTCTGTCAACATTTTATGAGTTTTGAGATTAATTTTTACCTTTTCATGACCTCGGCCTTGACTATTAACCCAATCACTCCCAAAATCTTCTCAAATAGTCCTTGGATTATAGCCAATCATCCACAATCTTTCATGAAATTCGGTCACATAGTTTTTTGAGTTATGCGAATCTCAAATACACACACATACACACACACACACACACACACACACAAACAGACATTACAAGCATATGCCTATCAAAACATAACCTCCCTGCTTTTATTATGGTCATTATAAATGCTGTTTCAGCACAATGTATGTTTTAACCCCGGCAAAGAGGTTATCATCATACAAAATTGTCTACATTCTTCTTTCATTAATCTGCATTTTTATTTTTTTTGCATAGGGTAAGCAAGGTTTCCTTCTTTTTGAAGTGCTTCGGGGTAGACCGTAGTCTCGATCTGCTGCCTTGCATGACATTGCTTAGATCCCTGTAGCGTAAGCTCATGTTTTGTACCAGTCGTTAGACATTATCGGCTAGAAAATCTAAAATTCCATTGTAAGTTTATCGATAAAGATTTAACCATTTAAACATTTGACCCAGTTGGGTCCAAGCTTTTATAGACAATGAATTGTATACCTGTTGGTAATATTGATCACCAATTTCACCATTTTCAAAAAAAAAGAAAAAAAAAATCTTCGGTTAACACCATATGTATTCACCTTGTTTGTCTTGATTTCAGTCTTTTGTTCTGTCGCTCGATTATTTTTGCTCTGTTTTTCTTCACTCATTTTCAGAAGACTATATGAAGGTAATCGGTGCCATTTAATAATCCAAACTGTTAAATATTAATTTTACCTCATATTTTAGAGTGAATAGGAAACCGTTCCATTCTGTTTAGCTCTTTCTCCTAGCAATTCAACGCAGGACGGTAATCAAAATGATACAAAAGTAAATAGTTCATGGAATGTAAACTAGAAAAAAATTTTGCTCTAGGTTTTCAAACTGTGAAATAATATTAATTTTCACATTGAAAACCAAAAATTAGAATGTAATAAGCTCTTAACTTCATCTTTCTTTACCTTCTTTAAAGGTAAGAAATCTTTTTGTTGGGGAGGCACCTGCAACTATTTTTTCGACTTATATTTTGTTCTATGATTATTTTCCTTAACAATGTTATTGAATGATATTCATACACTCCTGCGCTACTCTAGCAACAACTTTTATGAAATTTTCTTCTGCTCTTAACTTTATCAAGTAAATTATATAGTTTGATCAACCATTCAATAAGTACAAATGAAACTCCATTCATAGATTCCGTAATTACCTCTATCAACAATTGTATATTTCATTGATAGATTAACAGTAGCTTCATATTCCAAACACTATTAGATTTGATTGAGGGAAATATGGGTTTCAAGTTCAGGAAATATTTAGCAGATGAATGGTATGTCCAATATTATTTTGAATTCAATTGGAGTTAATAATGAACATATTAATGACTACCAGAAAAGGCCTTATTCTTTGTTCACGGCTATTCATGTCTTATGTTTTTGTTTTCATTGCATTTTAAGGTTACATAACCTTCTCTCTCTCTCTCTCTCTCTCTCTCTCTCTCTCTCTCTCTCTCAAAGCTTCAGTTATAAATTCATACCTTCTTTAATCGTTTAAGCAATTGGATCGACGGAACTTCTAAATGTCAAAGTTGTCTTGCATGTTTCTACGTTGAACAGGCTGAAACGTCTCTTTTTTATAGATGATTTATGAAATATCTATTTATGAAATATCTATTCCTATGTTACTTGTCTGAAAGTATGCTATTTCAATTGTTCACTATTCGTAATTTATTCATTTCCCTTGTTTCATTTTATCACTGAGCTATTTTTTCCTTTTGGTGCCCTTGGAATTATAGCATTCTATTTAGCTAGTATTAATAATCATTTTGAATCCCCAGAAGACAACGAAGAGAAAAATGCAAGTTATACAACAGACCGATACCAGAATAACCCTGAGTGTCTAGGATATAAATTTTCTTCTTTGGGGAAATTGTTTTCAACGACTTTGCTGCCGAGATATTTTCCATATGAAAGTTTCGAAAGAGACTTTTTATTTTCATTCACGCTTTGAAAGTAATTATATTATCGATGGAAATAGTCAATGATATGTGTTTGAAAATTATCAATGCTTGGTATTATTCTTGAATCAGTAAAGGTAACATTAAAGGTACCAAACAAACCTTTTAAGAATTGGATGTGGAAATAAATCCATTATTCATACTTTGAAGTTCTATTTATGATAGATAATTATTATATAAAATAAAGAAGGCTGATCAATAACTGAGGAGAGAGATCGGCAAGATTGATAAATAGTTAACAACCTTATGTTGAAAGGCTATCCGTGCTGTCATATGAAAAACTTTTGATCAACTTTCCTCTCTCTATTTATTTCCATTTGAAGAAAAAAAATAATCCTCAAGAATTACTTAGCTTAATTTTTCTTTTTGCTTCAAACATTTTTTTTTCCTGCAAACATATCCATACTCTTGTTATGACCTTTGTTGTCACGGAGCTGAACATAAAAAAAATACTCCTTTTTTCATCAAAAAAACTGTTATTCACATTATAATACAATTTTCGATTCGATCCCCTTTTCCTTCCAGCTTATACCCAAAAGCATTCCTTGCCTTTTGCATAAACCCATTAATGAGTAATGAAGATTACCCTCTTGGTTCTTCTTTCTCCAATTTTTTTTTAACCCTAGGTCACATTCACTAATATCTCCATATTTGTTCTTCACACTTCCTTCCACTCAAACTCACTTTAGTTTTCTATATGTACAGCCACACTTCACACTTTCTTCTTAACTCATATTTATTTTTCGATTTTGCTCAAAACAAATAATGTTCAGCCATACATGTTGTTCTTCCATTTACTGTAAAGTAACACAAAATACATCAACTACATGTCGACTTTATTTTTCATTTCCCAACGTGTGCTTGTTTATGATTGTATTAAATAAAACGCCAACCACTTAGTCAAGCGGCTTCCTAAATGCATGTCTACAAGACACCATTATTATCTAATCACGTAACGTTATACTTGGCAACCATTCTATTTCTTTCTCTGCCACAAACCTGTGCATTCAGATCTCTCAGCATAAGCCATACTCCCTATCTCCAAACCCATCCAACCACTGAATCAGACTCTCCTATAAAGGTCTTCACTTCTCTCATTTTTGTCCACTTTGTGAACTATATGCACTTTCTCCTGTCCTACTTGCTCTCATCTATACAACTCTTGACATAGAGCATTTGTACTTATGCGGCGAAAAACCAGCAATTTAAAACTAAATATATGATCATCACTCAAACAAATAAAATTATTTACTCACATTATTACATAGTGACCGTTTCTGGAGGTTTACAATACAAAGATTCTTTTATAATGTCGTAAAAACACTAAATTATACAGACAATTATTTCCAATTATCTCCCAAGTATTCAATATGACAGTGGAAAAGTCCTTGAAAGTCTATCATGCAGAAATTTCATGTAAAATATTCATAAATATCATAAATATATAAATATAGAAAAATAGAAACATTTCACGTAATATTTTCATAAATATATATTACATATTTACTTATATGAAAGTAATTTCTGCAAAATTAGTTCAACAGAAAATTATATGAAAATTATATGAAACTAAGAAGAATATTATAATAAAAGTTTATTATAAATCATTCTTGAATAAGTAATGTTTTAATAATAATGTCAGTTTCATATGACTCGTGTCTATAGCATCGTTGATAAGAAAGAGGCAAACACCCATCTTTATTGATAAAAAAAGAGATAGAGTGAGCTGACAATAGCCAATATTATTCAGTTATAAAAAAGAGCTAGGCTGCCCTTGAAGAAGATAAGAAAGCCATTAGCAGAAAACTTCTATTGGAATTAAGAAAAGTGCAAACTAATTTTAACAAATAAAAATGTCCTTAATTTTTAACCCTGGATAGGTACGGTGGGTCGTACGCGACCCCGAGCGTCAAAAAAAAAGAGGTTTTTCTCACGTGACTCACCCCCGTGACTGAATTTGTGGGTGATCGACCTGCAGGAGGTGTCTCCCCTACACGCTCTAGTAGTGTCCAGATGTGCATTGCTGTAGCTGTACTCCTTCCCCGATTTCTGAGACGCGTCGGGGTCGAGCGCGACCGAGTTTACCCTTCTAAGGTAATTTGCATAATTATCAAAGTTATTACGTATTATGAAATTGTCGTAGAATGGTTGCAACTTGTATAGGTTATCAGTTGTGGAAAGTCTTGGTGGATTGTTTGGCTACCATGTGCATGATTTTTTTTTTAGTTAAAATGTTGTTCATCACCACGAGGACCATTTTTACCGCGAGTGCCCCTTTTTCATTTTTTTTCATTTTTTTGCCAAGTCATTTTTCCGTAAGATATTGCCAAATAGTGTCGTAAAACTTTTGCTTGTTTAGTGTTGGAGAAAGTGTGTCTCGATGATCTGGCTACCCATGCGTGACTTTGTTTTTGTCAGATACGACGTAGTTATTGGTATATTGGGTATTTAACTGCGGTTGCCAATTTCTGTTTTTTTTTCAATATTTGTAAAAAAATTTATGTAGTAAGGAATTGCCGTATATTATTCATTTTTTTTCATGTTTATGTGTTAGAAAGTGTGCCTTGATGGTTGGGCTAACACGTGCATGTCTTTTTTTTTATCTGAGATGCGTATATTAGAATGTTGGCATTTACCGCGAGTGCCCCTTTTTCATTTTTTTTCATTTTTTTGCCAAGTCATTTTTCCGTAAGATATTGCCAAATAGTGTCGTAAAACTTTTGCTTTTTTAGTGTTGGAAAGTGTGTCTAGATGATCTGGCTAACCATGCGTGACTTTGTTTTTGTCAGATACGACGTAGTTATTGGTATATTGGGTATTTAACTGCGGTTGCCAATTTCTGTTTTTTTTCAATATTTGTAAAAATTTACTACGTAGTAAAGGAATTGCCGTATATTATTGATTTTTTTTTTCATGTTTATGTGTTAGAAAGTGTGCCTTGATGGTTGGGCTAACACGTGCATGTCTTTTTTTTTATCTGAGATGCCGTATATTAGAATGTTGGGCATTTTTCCGCGAGTGCCCCTTTTTATTTGTTTTGCATTTTTTTGCTTAGTCATGTTACCGTAAGGAATTGGCAAGTAGTGTCGCAAAACTTATATTTTTATAGTGTTGGAAAGTGTTTCTAGATGATCTGGCTACCCATGCCTATTTTTTTTTTAGCCAGATATGGCGTATATATAAGTATGTGTTCGATTTTCCTGTGATTGCCATTTTTTCGTTTTTTCCCATTTCTTTCAAAATTACTACGTACTAAGGAACTATTACAGAGTAATGATTCATTTATATGTTTATTTGTCGGAAAATGTGCCTTGATGGTTTGCCTAGCACGTGGCTGAAATTTTTTTTTTTCTGAAATGCCGTATATTAGAATGGCCATTTTTCCGCGAGTGCCCCTTTTTATTTGTTTTGCATTTTTTTGCTTAGTCATGTTACCGTAAGGAATTGGCAAGTAGTGTCGCAAAACTTATAATTTTATAGTGTTGGAAAGTGTTTCTAGATGATCTGGCTACCCATGCCTATCTTTTTTTTTAGCCAGATATGGCGTATATATAGGTATGTGTTCGATTTTCCTGTGATTGCCATTTTTTCATTTTTCCCCATTTCTTTCAAAATTACTACGTACTAAGGAGCTATCACAGAGTAATGATTCATTTAGATGTTTATTTGTCGGAAAATGTGCCTTGATGGTTTGCCTAGCACGTGGCTGAATTTTTTTTTTTCTGAAATGCCGTATATTAGAATGTTAGCCATTTTTCCGCGAGTGCCCCTTTTTATTTGTTTTGCATTTTTTTGCTTAGTCATGTTACCGTAAGGAATTGGCAAGTAGTGTCGCAAAACTTATATTTTTATAGTGTTGGAAAGTGTTTCTAGATGATCTGGCTACCCATGCCTATCTTTTTTTAGCCAGATATGGCGTATATATAGGTATGTGTTCGATTTTCCGGTGATTGCCATTTGTTCGTTTTTTTCCCATTTCTTTCAAAATTACTACGTACTAAGGAACTATCACAGAGTAATGATTCCTCTAGATGTTTATTTGTCGGAAAATCTTGTTTACTTCTTTTTTGATTGAATATCATCAAATTTTTTTAGCTAAAATATTATATTGTTTCACATTTTTGTTTTTTTTTCGATTTTATTTCCCTTCAAAAAATTTGTTTTGGGTCAAAATTTTAATTTTATAGTCGTAAAATAATCGACAATTATCCAGCAACCCACCATACAATTTTTATGCATATCCAATAATAATTAGATTAGTGAATAACACCTTGAAATTGACATACCCTTCCTACATTTCAAGTGGCAGATTAGGGAGTCTGAGTCAGTGTGGTTGGCGGCCATTTTGTGGACATATCCGAAGCGTAAGTTGCCCTATCTATATATATTCTTGTTCCCTATAGAATTTTTGATATTTTGGTATATTTTTACCTGCATAAATATCATATTATATATTAAATATATGTATTTTTTCACGAAATTTCTAAGTACTCAAAAAATTACCTTTAGATATGGCCCCTGATATAAATGTAATTTACAATATAATGAAGATTTTTTTACATATTTCTATTTTAGGATAAAATATGTTTATTCCCTAAAAAAAATAGCCACTTCCTATTTCATTTGGGTACCCAAAAAAAATCATGAAATTTGGACAAATTTTTTTGGCCAAAAAAAGTTACTCTTTTTTTCTCATTTCATATCTTCACCTCCATGGGTCTGACTTCATCCAAAATACATAAAGATGTGTCCTAAACATTCAAGAATCAATTCCTAAAAGGATTTGTTTATATATTTATAAACTTTTTATTATGAATTTTTATGTCGTCTTTTTTTTTTTCTACTTAATTTTTTAAAATATTTATAATAAATAGTTTTTCTGCAGATGAGTAGTATTTATCTTTACAGTTGTTTTAAGCATTCATTGAAGTTTTTTTTGGCAAA
>NC_090736.1:92207677-92215177 GCF_036898095.1 Palaemon carinicauda
TTAAATAGCTATAAAAATATCTCATACTTGTAGAAAGCCGCCCTACTTGTTTCCACGAGTTTCAAGAACTCACTGACGCTGATGATGAGCAGGTCCACTGGGTCAATCTACAATGCCTGCAGGCAATCCAAAATACCCTGGGAACACTAAGGGTGGTAGCCTCCAGGAATCCGGGACGTCAACAGATCTCGCACACCGCAAACCGCACCGTTCTCACTAGATACGGGCCAACTCGTTCGAAACTCTTCCGACGAACGAGGGGCGTGGCTGATGAAAACCGCGGGTGACAAACACCAGCGACCACACACAAGGCACCGAAGGACGTGATCCCAAAACTCCAAAAGTGACCAAAAATTAAGTGGCAAAGCGTCCGGCTGTGAGGAGGAACTCGAACTTACTCTGCGACTTATCACTACCATTCGATCAAGCCTTCCAATTGAGTCAACACCAGCTTATAGGAGAGAAAAACAACGATCGTTAATAAGGCACTTCAGTGATTCACTAATACCGGGAGAGAAGGTTGGAAAAAAAAACTGTGAAATCATATCACTCTTTTACAGAGTTCATAAAACTAATAAAAAGCTTAGATATACAAAAAACGACACTAGCTAATCAATGAACTTGAAACTTTAAAAAAATCAAAAGGTTGGACATGTATTAACAACATATAATTAAATTATGATGAATTTACTTTAATCTAATACCTATAGAAACTTTACCTACATCAATTATGTTTTTTTTATATTTAACTTTTGAGAAGGTAAGTGTTTTTTTTATTCTAAATTCAATTAGACCAGAATTATATTATGATGGACATGATGGGTATTTCTTTTTCGTAATCTTATTTATTGCCAATGCCCCTTGTTAATAAGTAGTTCACTTAACATGATATTCTAAACTTGCAACTTGGCAATGGAGAAAGTTAATTCATGAATATTAACCCGCCTGTTCTAGTCGCAAAATAAAAGTAAAATTGTGGAAAAAAATTGAAAATTTAAATATAGAATAATCCTATTACTACCAGCGGTTATTAATGAAAACTAGTGAGCAAAATTTTATCACATTTTAGAAGAGCGGTCTATTCATCTTGAATGTAGGGACACAGACTTCCATACTAAACTAGAGTTCTCTTTCGTGACGGTACACACAGGCACAACATTCTATTTCTCATCTTAATATTTTCCCTATTGCCACCATTGGGCATAGTACCCTGCATTTCCAACTAGGATTGTAGCTTACTAACTAATAATACTAATGATAATAGAGTAAGTTCAGGATTTTGAGTGTTGGAAAGACGTCCACTGTATTAGTGCTTCCAGACTTTGCTGTTTTAATCTGGTTCACCGAATCCTAAATCTCTGGTACATCTACTGATGAAACTGGGACTTATTCTCTTAGCATCTCCAGTAAGACCAAGGATCTTCCTGAAAAAGGAATCTGGCCTCTCTTGCTTCAATTAATATAGTTTAGTTCATTCTTTTAGAAATTATCTTCAGAAATTCAACAATTATGCAATTGTTGTCGGTTGGTTGAACTTACATGAACAATGTGTGTTAAGGGATGATGTATCCATTCTCTCTCTCTCTCTCTCTCTCTCTCTCTCTCTCTCTCTCTCTCTCTCTCTCTCTCTCTCTCTCTCTCTCTCTCTCTCTCTCTCTCTCTCTCTTATTTACAGTTTGAAAAGGTAACATATAAAGCATTATGTCCAAGATTAAAATATTTCAAACATTTTCAAAATTGTGTGTCATTTAGTAAAAAAAGGGACGGCAAATGTAAATTTGGTTTTTGCAAGACCATAGTATAGAAAAATAATGCTTTGGTAGTTACCGCTTAACACTAATACTAACTTCAGATAATCTGTTTACAGAAAATATTCACAATTGTAACAATCATATTTATATATATATATATATATATATATATATATATATATATATATATATATATATATATATATATATACATACATATATATATATATATATATATATATATATATATGTATATATATATATATATATATATAAATTTATATATATATAAATTTATATATATATATATATATATATATATATATATACATATATATATATATATATATATATATATATATATATATATATATATATATTTATATATATATATATATATAAATATATATATATATATATATATATATATATATATATATATATATATTTATATATATATATATATATATATATATATATATATATATATATATATATATATATATATATATATATATATATATATATGTTTATGTGTGTGTATGAGGGTGTCTGTAAAGATCAAAATTATTTATGTTCAGTTTTGCAGTGAACAATTGAAGCACCCAAATCTTAAAATGAATGAATGATGTTGATATTCTTGTACTGTACTCGAAAGACATATATTAAGAAAAAAGTAATAGGAATCATTTATATGTTAAAGGAGGTATTATAAAAACTCTAAAGATAAAGCTGTTTATCTCTGAATAACAATTTGCAAGATAAAGATAAATCACCAACATCTTTCCAACTTATGGTTGCATTCTTGATAAAATAAGGAAGTAGTAGTAGTAGTAGTAGTAGTAGTAGTAGTAGTAGTAGTAGTAGCAGTCATAATTATTTACAGATATGATCCTTACCAAAGAAGGTATTCATGTTGTAATATTTGAATGTTATTGATCGTTATTTTATTACCATCTCTCGTGTTGATTTTAAATTGTTTGTTGACCAATAATCAGTCGTCAATAATAATTTTTATGACGAAAATTTTATCTAATTTTCAAGAGAACATCTGAATACTTGACGTTGCCAGTCCTCCAGAGATAAGACTGTTCTCAATTGTCCGAAGGGCGATTCTAAATGCGCAGTCAGGGTACGGTTGATCAGCCAGCACAGGAGGTAAGGTGTAATATCCTGTTTTCTTTTCCTCTGTTTTTACTCTTTAAATTTCCTATGGAAGAAACTCTTTTAGGTGCGTCTGTCACCCCTTTGCAGCAGGGTCATCTCGGCAGACGCCTGTTTCTGCATATGTTAAGATAACACCGCATATGTTTCCTTTTTCAGATGGTGGTACCTTGTTCTTTACCTAAACTGCTGTGGGTTGTTGGTCTATGTTATGATAATCTAACCTTTATCGAAGGCTTTGCAGCTTATAGAGAATGAAAAGTTTTAATTCATATCTTCCTCTTTGGAAATTCTCTTTTTGTAAACCAGTCCTCTTGCTAATGCCATGTGGCAAACCTGGTCAGGATTCAATCATTATCTTAATTTTTTATTACGGTTTATTGAACACTGTTATAGTCTTGGTTAGGAAAGTAGAGGAATGTGAGTAACAGTTCTCGTATATTGTGCCATTTTTCATCATGCGAAAGATTATGAAGCATTGCATTTGTCTCTAAAAAAAAAAACAAAAAAAAAAAAACATTCCTTTCTCATTTGAAGAATTGCATTTTTGTAGAGTACAATCTTCCAGAGCCTTGTATTTGTCTTCTATAAAGAACATTCTTTTTTCACATAAAGAATTGAGGAAACTTATCCGTCAATCCTAATTAACTTGTTAAGGGTTGAGATAGCCTATTGGAAACGTTCCTGCCTGGTGATCTACCGAACTGGGGTTTGAGAATCGCTCAAGCTCGATATTTTCTTGTAGTGTCAGCAATCTAACCATCCTTGTGACCTAATGATGAGGTTTTGGGGAACCCTATAGGCTGCTAAATCCTTAACAGCCATTGACTTGCCTTCCCAGGTCCTAGCTTGAATGGAATGGGAGTTTGGCCGCTGATCATGTGGATATATGATCAGTATCTTGGATATTGTTTTGCTATTGCATTGTTACTGTCCCTTGTTTATGCCATTCATGAACAACCTTTAAACTATTATCAGTAAAAACTTCAGCCTTTTTTTTCCTTTCCCTTGGTACTACCAACTAAAATTATATAAGATTTTTTATTCTTTTCTGACATTGAAGTTGAATGTAGAAATGTGTAGTGGCGTTCCTCTGGTTGGCCGTAATCCTGCTGCATGGGGTTACATCTAATCTCTTCCTGCTGCATGGGGTTACATCTTCTGGTTACTGCTTTTTTGCATGGGTTCCCTCTCAACAGTAGTCGCCAATATGTGATGTTTAGCCTACACCACACATACATGGTATCAGCTTACTCCTCTGGAATAACAATACAGTAGTTAATTTAGAATGTTCCTATACCAGCATCTTCGCCAATATGTGATGTTTGGTCTACATCACACTTGATATTAGCTCACTCACCTGGAATAACAATACATTAGTTACTTTAGAATGTTCCTACGCCATCATCTTCACCGATTTGTCTTCTGGTAGATGGGATATAATCAGAGACTTCTTATTAAAATATGTTAATTTCTCTCAGGTTTACATTTCTGATCTCTAAAATCTTGCGTCTCTCGATTGAGAATATGTAAACAAAACTCGTACACATACATACAAATATAACAAATGAGCATCACTCTATAAAAGATTGAATTCTAGTGAAATACAAAAGTAAGAAACATCACATTCTAACTCTAGGACAAATAATTAATGATCAAATTCTTCATGACATACGCTACTACACTTATAAACTATGTTGGAACACGTTTTATTAATGCAATACTGTGCAACATTACTCTTAATACCCGGAACGTGTATAGTATTACAGTAGAAAATACATAACACCTGTTGCCCCCTTGCCTGACAGTTTCAAACAGCAAATGTGGGTATACCCCTATTCCCTTCAAATTAACTGTGTATCTTGTGAGACACTGTTCTGCCAATGGCTGTACTCCTCATATCACCACACTATGATTACAGCCTGTGCCGCGCAATAATCTTAACCAGAGTTTTCTCACTCCCATCTATTGCTGTTTACATACCTTCATGAATAAATAGTTTAAAGGTATCCATGCTTTTTGGGTTTCTCCTCTTTTCCGTGATAACGTTGGTTGATTTATTTTCCTCTTCATTCTTTCCCGATTATTTCTTCATCTTCACATTCTATGAAGTTGAATCATCCTTAATCACTTGGGCGACTGCTTTCGGTTAGTTCGACCAATATTCCTTACTCATATGGCCTCTCTTGCCACACTTGAAACAGACAATATTAACCCTCTGCACATCTTTCCTAATACTTGAAGAGGTAGAATTTGATGGTTGTTGTCGTGGTACTATCACATTCTGCTTCGGAACAGTACCAGTGATACTTCCGGTGTAACTATTGTACTTGTTCATATAGTTATTACTGAACTTGTTTCTATGGTTCGGTGAATACATGATACTTTGGTGGAATGACGGTTGAAACTTTATACCCAAGGAAGGTTTACAATTGATAATATTTTAATCTTCACTCAGCAGAGCGGTTTTATCAAGTTTCTTCACCTTTCTCTATCAAGTAGGTTTCAATATGTTCAGGAATTCCTCGTAGATACTGTTCTAGTAATATCAATCCTTTTAAATCAGCCATCTCTCTCATGTTATTAGCTTATGTCTATTTCTTGAAACATCGTCATACCTTATAAGCATATTCCAGGAAAGTAATTTTCTTGTCCCTCCTCAAACTTTGGAACCTTTCATTATAATATTCAGGGGTCATTTGATACACTTGCAGCATGCTCCTCTTCACTTCTTGCTACTCCTCTCTCTGGTCTTGAGATAAGGACAAGTAAGCACTGTGTCCTATCCCAAAGAGTACAATCTGCAATAACACAGACTATTTATCTTTGTGATATTGCATCGTCGATGCCACCTTTCAAAAATGATCGAAGAATTCATCAGGAGGTTCTTCTGAGATCCTTGGAATTAACCTCTAGGCATTCAACACATTAAACACGGGATCAAGCATAGCAGGGGTTGCCTCTGTCTGTGTTGCCGACTTTGCACGAGTATTAACAGCTCTAACTCCCACGCATATTCTGCTTCTTCCATCTCTTTTTCATCCTGTCTTCTCTCTTTTTCTTCTCGTCTTGCGATTTCCATTGCTTCCATTTTCCTTGCATGTCAAGCGATCTCTCTGGCTTCTTCCCTTCCCTTTTTTTCTTGTTCTGCCTCTCTTTCTTCCTATTTTGCTTCCAGTTCTTTCGCACGCCGTGTTTCTTCTTTCTCTTCCGCCATCATCTTCAACTTGATCAAATTCTCCTACGCTGCAATTTGTCAAATCTCAGGCTCTACATCCCTTTCTGCTTTCATGCCCTAAGTTTGTGGGTCAACTGATCCTTGCTTCGCTAAAAATTCTTCTTCAGACAGTTCACGAGATGCTACAATATCTTGTTCTGAAAATTTCCCACACGTGTATCAACGCTTCTAAGACTAGACTCTTGCTTTGAGCTTTAATCATTTCACTCGTTGCACGGCCACCAAATGCCATTTAAATAGAGATCCACTGAGCTCAAGTTACATTATCTTCTGAAAATTCCCAAACATTTGCATTATTCAAAAACTCTTGGATATTGAACTTTGCCATCTTGTACTTTTACAGATTTATTTTTTACCTCTCCAAAATAATATACCGTAACAATGCACAGAATCCTATCAACACTACATTTTTCAGAACCTTTAATCAAAACACGGCCCTGTTATCAACAATATATAAAACAGACTCGCATGGTTCCAAGGGTCTGGGCAAAAAAAATTATTATACTACGGTCCCAGGGTCTCAAAACCAAAAATATATCATATTTTGGTCCCGGGTGTAGGAAGGAAAAAAATAATATTTGATAGTCTCGTGGTCTGGGAACCAAAATATAATATTGTATATATTACGGCCAGTAAGCTACACAACCCCTCGAAATACAGACTCACCTGCTTGTTTTACAATAAATTTGTTATCCTTGAAAATAGTAATACTTGAGCTGTGAGACGATTATATAATTCCCACACAGCAGTAAAGAAAACACTGAAATACAAAGGTCTCCCAAGCACACTAAAAAAATGACTTGGTAACTATTCTTAAGAAGGATTTAAAACCACCTCTTACTTCGATTATTTAACAGGGGTACGAGCGAAGACTGAAATAAACACTGAAGAATGGAATAATACACATTACAAAAATAAATACATTGTATATAAATTACAGCAGTTTGAAAAAAATTACATAAATATAATAACTAGAAGTATTAAGACAAAAATTATATATATATATATATATATATATATATATATATATATATATATATATATATATATATATATATATATATATATATATATATATATATATATATATATATATATGTATATATATATATATATATATATATATATATATATATATATATATATATATATATATATATATATATATATATATATATATACACAGTATATATCCTCACCCTCATAAACTAACTGCCTAAATCATTTCTCCACTTGTTGGGAAATAAATAAAACCTTCTCATTTCCTAATTCTTTATATCATTGTATTGAGCTTCAATTAAGAAATTCTAATTCACAAATTCTTCTGTTAAGAATTTGTGAATTGAA
>NC_090736.1:92220177-92222677 GCF_036898095.1 Palaemon carinicauda
ACTTGGTAACAGCTGGAATAAAACTTCTAGAGTACTGCGTAGTATTGAGTCTCGTGATGGAGAAGGCCTGGCTATTAGAATTAACTGCCTGCCTAGTATTACGAACAGGATAGAATTGTCCAGGGAGATCTGAATGTAAAGGATGGTCAGAGTTATGAAAAATCTTATGCAACATGCATAATGAACTAATTGAACGACGGTGCCAGAGATTAAAATCTAGATCAGGAATAAGAAATTTAATAGACCGTAAGTTTCTGTCCAACAAATTAAGATGAGAATCAGCAGCTGAAGACCAAACAGGAGAACAATACTCAAAACAAGGTAGAATGAAAGAATTAAAACACTTCTTCAGAATAGATTGATCACCGAAAATCTTGAAAGACTTTCTCAATAAGCCTATTTTTTGTGCAATTGAAGAAGACAGAGACCTTATATGTTTCTCAAAAGTAAATTTACTGTCGAGAATCACACCTAAAATTTTGAAAGAGTCATACATATTTAAAGAAACATTATCAATACTGAGATCCGGATGTTGAGGAGCCACCGTCCTTGACCTACTTACAATCATACTTTGAGTTTTGTTAGGATTCAACTTCATACCCCATAATTTGCACCATGCACTAATTCTAGCTAAATCTCTATTAAGGGATTCACCAACCCTAGATCTACATTCAGGGGATGGAATTGATGCAAAGAGAGTAGCATCATCTGCATATGCAACAAGCTTGTTTTCTAGGCCAAACCACATGTCATGTGTATATAGTATGAAAAGTAATGGGCCAAGAACACTACCCTGTGGAACACCGGATATCACATTCCTATAATCACTATGGTGCCCATCAACAACAACTCTTTGAGATCTATTACTTAAAAAATCAATAATAATGCTAAGAAACAACCCACCCACTCCCAACTGTTTCAGTTTGAAAACAAGGGCCTCATGATTAACACGGTCAAAGGCAGCACTAAAATCAAGGCCAATCATACGAACTTCCCGACCACAATCAAGGGATTTCTGTACAGCATTGGAGATTGTAAGAAGGGCATCACATGCTCCAAGGCCTTTACGAAAACCAAATTGCAAACTATGGAGTAGATGATTACCTTCAGCAAACCTATTAAGACGTTTTGCCAGAAGACGTTCAAAAACTTTAGATAATATGGGAGTTATGGAAATTGGGCGGTAATCAGTGGGACTTGAGCTACCACAAACACATTTACATAGAGGAGTAACATTACCAATTCTCCAACTAGTGCTAAAAGCTCCTCTTCTTGCTAACTTGCGCAAAATAACAGATAACTTTGGAGCTAAGAAATCTGCTGTCTTTATAAAAAACAAAGGAAAAATACCATTTGGGTCTACACCTCCATAAGCATCAAGGTCCATCAACAGAGCTTTAATCTCACGAGATCGAAAAGCTAAACTAGTTAGTTTAGCCTCAGGAAAACAGGAATGAGGAAGTTCAAGTTTTTCATTACTCTGTTTACTGTCAAAAACATCAGCCAAAAGGGTTGCCTTTTCCTTTGGACAGTGAGTGACTGAGCCATCTGGTTTAAGTAAAGGAGGAACTGTTGCATCTACACCAAAGAGTGCAGATTTAAGGGTAGACCACCATTTATGTTCCTGAGTTGTACCAGAAAGTGTTTCTTTTATGGTTAAATTGTACTCCTTTTCAGTTGAGGCATAAACTCTCTGAGCAAAAGCTCGAAGCTGAGTATAGTTGTTCCAGGTCAAATCTGATCTGTTCCCCTTCCAAAGATGATAGGCCTCCTGTTTCTCCAAATAAGCACGTCTACAATCATCATTGAACCACGGTTTGTCCTTCACTCGATACCTTAGCACACGAGAAGGGATACGCCTATCAATTATGTTGACTAGATTCTCATTCAAAGGGACCACAGGATCTACACTATTATATAATTGTGACCAATTCAAGCACAAAAGATCATGTAAAATCCCATTCCAGTCTGCTTGGGATTTCATATAAATTTTACAAGAATATGATATATCAGGGACAGGCTGCTCAGTCTTCACTAATAATGAAATCAAGACATGATCAGATGTCCCGACTGGAGAACCAACCTTACTAGTTATAACACCAGGGGAGTCAGTGTATACGAGGTCCAAGCAATTACCAGACCTGTGAGTAGCTTCATTTATGATTTGCTCACAGCCTGATTCAGAGGCAAAGTCTAAAGCTCTTAAGCCATGGCGATCGGTAGGAGAGATAGAACTTAACCACTCCCTATGGTGAGCATTAAAATCACCAACAAAGACAAAAGAAGCCTTTCTATCATCTTCTTGTATCTTAGCCATAATGGTAAGAAGACAATCGAAGATAGAATCATCTATGTCTGGATTCCGGTAGATCGAACACAAATAAAAGTTGTTATGCCTGCCACAAACTTTTATTACCTGAATCTCATGACATCCACATTGATAGCAAGACTTATGAGAAGCAGGGTACTCGGTCCTAATATACACCGCCATTCCCCTGGC
>NC_090736.1:92265881-92298381 GCF_036898095.1 Palaemon carinicauda
AAAATAGAGAATAACAATATTGGAATAATACCAGAATTAAAAAAGTTTTTAGATGAATATAACAACAAATCTGATGCCGAAAGTGATGTTGATAATACCAGTAGTAGTAGTAGTAGTTCTAAACGCAAACATAAAAGGAAAATAAATCTTGGACCATTTAAAACCAATTCTTATAGTAGCAGTAGTAGTGATGATGATAATGATGATGATGATAATAACAATCCTTATAATTTATATATAAAATCCGTTGATAGTGATGATAATTTTGATATTGATAATATTTTCCAGAACGGAGAACCCCTGAAATATGTTTTACCGGGAGATAATCCTCAAGATCCTAGAGATATTTGTATGAGAGTATTCGATTTAAATCCCGTACTTATTTCGTTCATTCGAACCATGATGAATATTCAAGGACAGTCAGATAAAAACCACGAAAGGAGTATAATGACTATTAATGAGGATAAAAGCAACAACACCTTAAATATTTAGACAAAAAGCCCCACTTTCTTTCTAATAACAGGTTATTGTGCCACACATTACATGATATTGTAAGTTTGGCTTTTCTTAATGAAGTACACCAAGAAAATTTAATAGAAATTCCTCCCTTTAATGGGCAGTGCCTTTTAGCTCCATCGAATATTTTGTTTGTAAACAAGCATGGAAATGCAATTATGGTTTCTAATTCTTTGAATCAACCCAGTGATTGTTCTGCATATAATTTTCTCATAAAGCTTATGGATGAATCACATATAAATGATAAATTAATTTTCTACTGCTTCAAATACAAATTTGACACACAATGGAAATGTTCCTAGGGCTAAATTAACACCAAGTACTATTGGTAATATATATAATAATATGAAAATTGTAGATGAACAAGTTAGTAGTAATAAGTACCACAAAAGTAAAATTTTTTGAAAAAGAAAAAGAAAAATATATCGAATTTATAAATAAACATTCTGATATGTTTAATGATATACACAATAAATTTAAAAATTCAGCTGATATATTTGTTAATTACTTCTGTGAATTTAATGATGATTTCAATGAAAAGGTTGAGTTTAAGGATCATGAATTTGCCTTTGATGTTGCCAGGAAATTTTATCCACAATTAATATTAAATGCAAAAAAATAATAAAAAACAATATACTTTAGATTTTTCAGTAAAAAATGGAGAAAGACCAATAATAGACAATTCTATTCCCCAACATCGTTTACGTAAAAAACCTAGGTTTTGTTACGTTAACAAATATATGCAATGGAGCGCCCCTAGTTCTAAAAAACTCTGTAGTTTATATTCAAAATTTGTACAACCGATTCACCAAAAACAAAAATGCTCTATATTTAGAAGCACCTGGTATGTGTTCTAAAAAGAGGACCAAGGGAATGATAACACACGGTCAAAATTATGATGAGGATGATGATGATGATGATAATTTTACAATGCATACTAGAGGGGAAATGGTGACTAATATGCCCCCAAAAAATAAACCATCTGATGATGTAATTAATATGTTTGGCGAATAATCTGATTTTGATTATCTGGGACATATTCGACGGAAAGATTGTACAGGACCCAGTATCCATGATTACATATCAAAATATTCTACTGATAATTCGAATTGTTTACGGCCATTTTAATGACATTTTGGTTATTTTCAAAACAATAGCACATATAAAGTACATATATATATATATTTATGTATATTAAAGTTTATGTTAGATAACTAAAATACTGATTACCTGGTTATGTGTGACATTATGGCTGCAGCAAAAGTTACAAATTTGCAGACACTTCTAAAGCATGACATTATGCTATTGTGGGTTTCCTCTTTAAATTTTATTATTATTATTATTATTATTATTATTATTATTATTATTATTATTATTATTATTATATAAAAATTTAATTAACAACTTATAATAATTTTTTGTCACACCTTAAACATAAATTAGCAAAAACTTTTAAACTGTTTAAATACAAGTATATATATATTATCGTTCATTTTTTTTTATTTATTATTGTCGGTGACAAAGGAAAGTATTGAGATATAACATATTTTCTAAACAAATTAAAAAATAAACTATGGAAAAATATAATCTATTCAATAATAGTTTAGAAGGTGGTGTTGAATCTGAAGCAAAACTAACTCGTATCATATTTCAAGAATTATTGAAAAAAATTTTAAACGATGAATCTAAAGAGAATTCTGCTTTGAAAAACATAACAGAACGCATTTTTGATTACAATAACATAGATTCTTTATCAAATGTTGATATTTTCAACAACACAAAGAAAATACTTTTACTGAAAAAATATATTGCCGATGATGATTTTAATATAACAACATTTGTTCTTCAGACTTTACGGGAAGTTTTTGATAAGGTTCAGAATGTTCCAATATCAAACTCAAAATACCCACAGATGATTCAAGCAATTGGACATATAAACCGCAATATGAAAGCTATGTTGTATAAAGTATCAGTTTTGAGGGACCAAAATTTGGATAAATTAACTAAACTTGCTGAATTATTAAATAATAAGAAATCTACAAACACTTTAACAGATGAATTAACACCCATAGATCATAAAGATTTGATTATTAATATGGTATTTTGTTCGTTGTTTAACATAGGTTTTCATTTTATTACCGATATGTTATTTAAGCAAGTGGCTATATCTAATAAAGATAACCACCAGGATTCTACGATACTTGATTTTTTAAGCGAAAAATACTCGGATAATAATGTTACCTTTACAGGACACCCCCAAATGAAAGTTGATAATAATGTTAATTATCTTTCGGAAAATTCTAAGAATGCTAATATTATTACAAGGGAAATAACAAAAAATCTAGAAAAAATTAACAACAATAATAACAAAATGGGATATAATAATGTCATTAATGATAATGATGATCAATTTGAAATTAAGAATAATAAAACGAAAATTAGTAAGGAAAATTATAACCTTAAATTAACAAATGGTTTTTTATTGAACTCGGTCATGCAAAATAGTAATGATAACTATACCAAAGGAAAAAAAGAAGAAGAAGAAGAAGAAGAAGGAATTGTTCAAGAAAAGGAGGAACTTCATGATGATAAGATGGACGATAAAATATTTATCAATGAAAATTCTAGTGATGACCAAAAAACGGAAAAATATTTTGATAAAGAAATTTGTTGCAGAGACAACGAAAAAAATAACAGCGACAATAATGCTAGTTATATAATAGAAAATAACAAAACTTTTATTTCATATAAGCGGGGAGAAGAAGCTACGTATAATGACTTTAATAATGATACAAAGAAGAAAGAAAACGTAAAAGAGTTTAATGATCACGCACCACAAAAAAACAGTTTTTCCGATGATAATATCCCCATCACCAGAGATTTTGATCATGATAATGTTAACTTTATCATAAAGGATAATTATACATCACGGGAAACCCATTTTTCTGAGGATAATTACTACCACTATCAATAATAAGGAAGACGAAGATGACGAAGGAAAAAAAGAAGACTCTGACAACGACGAAGTATTTGTCGATGATGATAGTGATAATGCTAACTTTATCATAAAGGATAATTATACATCACGGGAAACTCATTTTTCTGAGGATAATACTACCACTATCAATAATAAGGAAGACGAAGATGACGAAGGAAAAAAAGAAGACTCTGACAACGACGAAGTATTTGTCGATGATGATAGTGATAATGCTAACTTTATCATAAAGGATAATTATACATCACGGGAAACTCATTTTTCTGAGGATAATACTACCACCATTAATAATAAGGAAGATGAAGGAAAAAAAGAAGACTCGGATGATGATGATGATGATGATGATGATGAAATTGGGTGATGATGAAGTATTTATCAACGAAAACAATAGCAACAATAAGAAGAGAAAAGGTAGCTTTGAAATATTTCAATATAAAAGAATCCATTTAGGAGCCAACAATGAAAATAATGATAATGATAATAATAGTACTAGTATTTTTAAAGAAAAGATCATTTTAATATACATGAAAATAAATACATGCCAATTGACAATGATAACGAAAATGAATATAAGGAATATCACGATGAAAATGAAAAATTAATCATTAACAAAGAAGGAAATATTGATATTGAAATAAAAAAAGATAAACCCATTTTATCTATAAATCAAAACAAATTTAATTTATCCCCAGAAATATTAACACCTTATAATCAAAGTAATATATTATTTAGATAAAATATTTTATAAACAATCCTTGACAGACATAAATTACCCCACGGAATTTGTAAGCAACCCGTCTGTTGGTTTATTTGTGTTTGGGGTAATATATTTGAGTCCTACATAAATCAAAATAGCAAATAACAAAACGAGAAATATTAGCTAACATTATTTTATTGAAAGACTTTATGCAAAATAAACATTTATGTAGGCTATCCATTTTAGTAATTATGTAACCCACTCGTCTGTTGGTTTATTTTATATTTTTTGGTTTATTTTAAATAAATATTTTTATACAAAAATATTCGTTATCATTATTAATTTAGTTAAAATTACTTTAAAAATGAATTAAAATATATTTATTAATAAATATATGATTAAAAAACTTTATGTATATATGATATATCATTTTCTAATATCTAATTATTTCCAATCTAACGGACCAATGTATAGAAAACTTTCTATATTATTATTATTGTTACTTTTATTTTTTTTTAAATTCAAGTAGAGCACAACATAATAAATCCCCGCTTCGTGTATATTTTGGAGATTATATCAATGAAAATGAAAGGCGGTTTATATATTATAAAATCAACTTTAATAAAATACATACGGATATTTTATTTGTTAAAAGAAAATGTAATGATGAAAAACTAACTAATTATATATTACCAATAATTCACAATTTTGAAACATTTTTTGGGGTTGTTCATCAACACAAACCCTTTCGTTTAAATTACAATAATTTTACTTGTTATACTTATTTTTCCTCGTCGGTTTATAGTTTACCAGATTTATATAATGGGTGGAAAGATTTATGAAAAGCGCATATATATTGGATATAGATTTGAATTTAATCTATAAAATGAACAATACTTTAAATGCCATCAAGAAAATAATTACTCGTTCAGAGCCCAATCCATTATCCTACCCCCGACCACCTACCTTATAAATTGAAACTTCCTACAAACGCCATGCCTTTTCCTATATGGGTAAATGCTTTAAAAAAGGAAAATATTTTGTACAGTATGAATTATATAGTTATTACCCACTTTTGATGCCATTATTATTTCCATTGCATTACAAAATCCTCCGCCGTATAATACTATGTTCGCTTTACAAAAAAACGAAAATAATTCGTTTTATTTGGCCAAATCAATATCGACTACTTTCATTCTTTCAACTATTATAGATTTGGTGGACATAGAAAAATTGTAATATAACTAACGATATATGTTTTTTTATGTGGACCCAATAATGTTATCATCAAAGAAAATCAGACGGGTAATTTTACAAATTCTTTTAATGATTTACTTATTCTACACACGAACCCAAATTTAAAGAATAAGACATTAAATGGTAACTGCAATAATAATTGGTGTTCGGTTATATCTGAAAACATTGAATTGTTTTTCTATAATAAATCCACAACGTGTTCAGTATTTTCATATGAAGATAATTTATTCAAAAAATCTACAACAGAACACGATGTTGTATATAACAAAGATGTAATTAATACTAAATGTTTTTTACACAAAACCACAATATATGTTTAATTGTATTAAATGTCATATTACTTTCATCAATTCTTACTTTCACTATATATTATCAATATTCTAAAAACACGAATAAAAGTTTAAATATTATACAACCGAATATACAAACAAAGTTGACAGAGAAAGTATTGTTACTTTACCCAATATTCAACAAATAAATGATTTTTCAGAAAAAAATAGACTTTATATCATTAATTTAATAAATTTCACTGTTCATTATAATATGTTTGCTATTTTTATAAGAAAATCATTTTACAGGGTGCTAGTTAATCCAATATTAAATTTTTTTGTGGGTTATTCTTATGAAACTAGTTTTTTTTTTATAAAAAATACTTGTTTATCTAAATATTTTAAAGTTATTCATATAATCCCTCATTTCTGTAATTAAAAAGTACTATTTGATGAAACAAAAATATTTATATTTTCTATTTTTTCAACATAAACCTAATTTATTTGTCCTATTAGGTGTTATTTTTTTATTTTTTCCCCACGTTCAATGTCCATTTTATCTAATAAAACTATATTTATATTAAAAAATACATATATTTTAATTTTTTTTTGTGTGTCTTTTGTGAATTTTCTGTTATATTTTTGTGGGTTATTCTTATGAAAACTTTTTTTTTGTCACATTAAATGTTACTAAAAACTATATTTTGGTCGTATACGGTGTTATTTTTTATTTTTTCCCCCGTGTTCAGTGTCCGTTTTATCCCATTTTTGTAATTAAAAAGTAGTATTTGATGAGACAAACACATTTATATTTTCTATTTTTTCAACAAAAACCTAATTTATTTGTCCTATTAGGTGCAATTTTTTTATTTTTTCCCCATGTTCAATGTCCATTTTATCTAATAAAACTATATTTATATTAAAAAATTATATGTTTTAGTTTTTTTTGTGTGTCTTTTGTGGTTTTTCTGTAAAAAAATATTAATTTTTTTTGTACTGAAGAATGTTTTTTTTTTCATTTTTTGGGTTATTTTTCTTCAATTTTAATATTTTTTGTGGGTTATTCTTATAAAAACTAAGTTTTTATATAAAAAATACTTGTTTATCTAAATATTTTTTAAATTTATTCATATAATCCCTCATTTCTGTAATTAAAAAGTGCTATTTGATGAAACAAAAATATTCATATTTTCTATTTTTTCAACAAAAACCTAATTTATTTGTCCTATTGGGTGTTATTTTTTTATTTTTTCCCCACGTTTAATGTCAATTTTATCTAATAAAACTATATTTATATTAAAAAATACATATATTTTAATTTTTTTTTTTGTGTCTTTTGTGAATTTTCTGTAAAAATGTTATTTTTTTTTGTACTAAAGAATGTTTTTTTTTTGTTTTTTAGACTGTTTTTCTTCAATTTTTTATATTTTTTTGGGTTATTCTTATGAAAACTTTTTTTTTGTCACATTAAATGTTACTAAAAACTATATTTTGGTCGTATACGGTGTTATTTTTTATTTTTTCCCCGTGTTCAGTGTCCATTTTATCCCATTTTTGTAATTAAAAAGTAGTATTTGATGAAACAAAAACACTTATATTTTCTATTTTTTCAACAAAAACCTAATTTATTTGTCCTATTAGAAGTTTTTTTTCATTTTTTTCCCATGTTCAATGTCCATTTTATCTAATAAAACTATATTTATATTAAAAAATACATATATTTTAGTTTTTTTGTGTGTCTTTTGTGAATTTTCTGTAAAAAATATTATTTTTTTGTACTAAAGAATATTTTTTTTTCATTTTTTGGGTTATTTTTCTTCAATTTTAATATTTTTTGTGGGTTAATCTTATAAAAACTAAGTTTTTATATAAAAAATACTTGTTTATCTAAATATTTTTTAAATTTATTCATATAATCCCTCATTTTTGTAATTAAAAAGTAGTATTTGATGAAACAAAAACATTTATATTTTCTATTTTTTCAACAAAAACCTAATTTATTTGTCCTATTAGGTGTTATTTTTCATTTTTCCCCACGTTCAATGTCCATTTTACCCAATAAAACTACATTTATATAAAAAAATACACATATTTTGATTTTTTAAATATTTTTTCTTATTTTTCAATAGTTTTCTATGTCATATTATTAACTAGAATTCAATATTATGAACCCAAACGGTAATATTAACTAAAATGTAATTTTATGAACAAATATAATACAAATGTTAACCACAAAAAAAAAAGTTAACCGAAATGGTAATATTATTAACAAAAAAAAGCATGTTATGAACTTCATTGGTAATATTATGAACATTTTTTATTGGTTTTCCAAAGTTTTATTAATTGATTTTGTTGAAATTTTATTGAAATTTACGCATTTTTTCAATTAAAAAATAATTGTCGGGAATTTGAAAAATTATGAGCAGGTTAATAAAAAAATAGATTGATAATGCCCATGAATATATATTTAAAACAAATAATAATAGTTTTCTATGACAAATAAAAGATTTTTTGCGGTGACTAATGTATTTATTAATAGTATTACAAAAAATAATTTAAGAGTGTTACACAAAAAACATAACCACGTAAAATATTATCTTAACTTTTTTGAATTTTGTTAAATTTTAATAACTTTTAAATAATTATTTTATTGTTACTGTTATTCAGTTATATGTAATAGTAGCTGCACTGTGCATCTGTATATGTATATAAACCCCAGAATATGAACTGCAATACATCATTAGACTTCTAATTTACGACCAAGTAACATATAGTTGATAGCTAAATATTTTAGTAATGGAGGATAATAATTCTCCGGTTATTGGTATTGACCTGGGAACTACTTATTCGTGTGTTGCTGTTTTTCAAAATGAAAAAGTTGTAATTATTGCTAATGACCAAGGAAATAGAACCACTCCTTCTTATGTTGCATTCAATGACACCGAAAGACTTATTGGGGAAGCGGCAAAAAAACAATGTGCCTTGAATCCAAAAAATACCATTTTTGATGTAAAAAGGTTAATGGGCAGAAATTATATAGATGATTGCGTTCAACGAGTAATTAAAATCTTACCCTATGAAATTATTGACGAAGAGAATAAACCAAAAATACAAGTCGAATATAAAAAAGAGAAAAAGGTGTTAACCCCAGAAGAAGTATCTTCTATGATATTATCAAAAATGAAAAAAATTGCAGAAAATTATTTAGGACGAAATATAAATAAAGCTGTTATTACAGTTCCGGCTTATTTTAACGATTCTCAGCGACAGGCTACCAAAGATGCTGGGACCATCGCTGGACTTGATGTTATTCGAATGATTAATGAACCCACAGCCGCCGCCATCGCTTATGGATTAAATAATGATACAAAAGAACAAAACGTTTTAATATTTGATTTGGGTGGGGGGACTTTTGATGTATCTATATTGAATATTAGTAATGATGGCATTTTTGAAGTTAAATCAACAGCAGGAGATACTCATCTTGGGGGAGAAGATTTTGATAGTATTTTATTAGATTATTTTACACGAGAATTCAGCAAAAAATATAAAAAAGATTTAAGCAACAATAAAAGATCATTAAGGCGTCTTCGTTCTGCCTGTGAAACTGCTAAACGAACTTTATCTTCATCTACACAAGCGACAATCGAAATTGATTCGTTATATGAGGGAATTGATTTTCATACTACCATTACTCGCGCTAAATTTGAAAATTTGTGTGGGAGTTTATTCAAAAACACTCTAGTGCCAGTTGAAAGGGCGTTAATCGATGCTAAGCTCGATAAGAGTGACATCGATGAAATTGTTTTGGTTGGAGGTTCTACGCGTATTCCAAAAATACAAAACCTCCTTCAAACTTTTTTTAATGAAAAGAATTTGAATAAGTCGATTAATCCAGATGAGGCTGTAGCCTATGGTGCTGCCATTCAAGCTGCCATTCTCAGTGGAGATAAATCTGATAAGATCAAAGATTTATTATTACTGGATGTGACTCCCCTTTCATTGGGTATTGAAACTGCCGGTAATATTATGACTACCTTGATTAAAAGAAACGCGACAATTCCTACTAGCAAATTTGAAAACTTCACTACGTATAGTGATAACCAAGAATGTGTTAATATTAAAATATATGAAGGAGAAAGAACTAAAACTAAAGATAATAATTATTTGGGGGAGTTTCAATTAAATAATATACCCCAGGCACCCAAGGGTATACCTAAAATTAAGGTTACATTTGATATTGATGCCAATGGGATATTAAATGTGTCAGCAACCGAAGAATCTTCCGGCAAATCAGAAAAAATTACTATAACTAATGACTCGGGAAGATTAAACAAAGAAGAGGTAGATCGAATGATCAAAGAAGCTGAAATGTATGCTGCTCAAGACCGGGAATTAAGAAACGATATAGAAGCTAAATGTAAATTAGAATCATATTGCTTAGAAATACAAAATAATATCATAAATAATAACAGTAGTAATATAGATATATTTAAATCAAAATTAGAAAGTACTCTCAAGTGGATTGATGAAACCCCCTCTGCTAAACAAAAAGATTATGAAAATAAATTAAAAGAAATAAAAAATGATTATGAACATATACTTGGGGGAAATGAATCAAATTTACATAATAATCAATTCCACCCAACCATTGAAGAAGTTGACTAATAAACAGAGAAGGGTTTTCATAATTTATTAATATAAAATTTTATATATTAAAAAATGAATAATTTCAAAAGTTACCAAGAAAGAATAAATGCCCCAATAGATCTTTTAAAATTTAGTTTCCCATTCTGGATACACCAACAATATCTATTTTCTCATTATTATTTAGATGTCGATAAAGAAGATGTCCCTCTTGATTTAAAATATATAAATGTACATGCCACTGATCGACTATATTATTTACACCACAAAAAATCACCATTTTATGAAAATGTAAATGAGTGTGTAATGGTTGGAAGAATGAATGATTTAAAAAATAAGAAGTTGGTATTGTATTTCTATATGCACGGAGCTACGTGGAATGATGGACTTGAAAACGAAGGGTATATTTTTTGGGCAAGAGACCCCAATTTATTGCTTCAAGTTATTTACATCGAAAATGGGCTGAGGCAAACTGTTTATAATAACCTGAAATTAGATAACACTGGGGTAATGACGCTAAAGCCATATCCTAGAGCAATCCACCATAGATATAGAAGTAACTGCAATCACATTGCCTATCCAGATGAATTTGAAAATGCTATGAAGGATATTAATTTCAATGTTGAGTTTGATTACATATATAATCCTATTGAAGGTGATGATGATCTAACTCAATTTAAATTTGATGTAGGAAACATTGATAGAGTATATTACTTGAAGAAAGGCGGAAAGGGGGAAGTTGTCATGTATGCGAGACTAGACCCGCGTTTATTTGTCTATATATATATTAATCAAACTACAAAGACGATGTTTATTTCTAAATTTCGAGAGGCATTTATCAATACTATTGTAAAAATGAATCCTGATAATGAAATAAAACAAACCATTGTAGATGCAGTAAACAGCGATACTATTTTAGTATAAATAATTTTCATAATAAAAAAAGATGCACCCCAAAACAATTAATTTTCCTATTGATTTCATATCATCACAAGGTGAAATTCAGTTATTATTTAATTGGAAAATGTTCTATAAATTAAAATCTTGTAAAGAATACCCAGCCATTTTATGTTTCCCCGAATTTTTTACCAATTCTATATTTTCTATTTTAAGATGGTACTCATATGAAAACAATGATAACCTATTATTATTATTAGAAATTAAAAATCAAATTAGAAGATTTTTTGAAATGTTAGAGGTTTTAGTAAACACAATAATTAACAACGAAAGCTATAAAGTTCAGGTTAAGAGTCCCCAACAAATTGAAAAACAGTTATGGGAAATTGTTTTCTTGACTAAGAAGAATAATAATAATAACAACAACAATCCCCAGGATATAGAAAATAAAAAAACTGAAATTGAACACCTTTTCTTGGAATGGTATCTAGAAAATGAAAGTAGTCAACATAATTACCAACAAATTTTATTCACAAAAAATCTCGAATTCAATAAAGTGAACACACTCAAAGAATTATCCAAAACTTTATATAACACAGGGTGCTGTGATACAATAAAAGAGATTTCATTAATTCCTCCACATTCAATTCACTATGTTAATCAAACGGTTTTTTCTAATTATTCAAAGTTGCCCCCTGAATTATATGGATCGGCAAGTTGGGGACCAATATATTGGGATATTTTTCATGCCTTTTCAATAAATGCTGCAAACAATAAAAATTCTAAAACTAATTGTTTACCAGAGCATTTATATGCATTTATTCACATAATTCCACTTTTGATTCCTTGTCCTATTTGTATAAAACATTATTATACCATTATTCAACCTAGTAAAATTAAGCCGGCGATATCTATATTACAATATGAAAATTTATATGAAAAAATTCATACAAGTATATCCAATGGAAAGTTAGTGTGAATTTTTGGAAATGGACAATTATTTGTATAATGTGTACAGTATATTAACTATATATACACATAAAAGGTTTTATTATTAATTAGAAAAATTTAGGGCGTATGCAATAGTATTCAAAATTTTTATGTGGGTATTTAGTACGTTGAGTTTACAGAGACCCATTATAATGATTTGATTTTCTGGTGAGTATTTATCGGGTATATCAATAATAACATTATATTTTTTTCTTAAATTATTAATTTTTTTTCCACGTTTACCAATGATAAATTTATAATAATCTGAATAGCCATAAATTAAGCTTTGATGTATTTGTTTTGGGTCGCAATTTTCATTTATGGGCATGATATACGAAGAAAAGGATGAGGTACATAAAAAGGATGGTGATGGTGTATTATATAAAAATAAAGGATTATTATAAAAAATATCAATTGTATTATCATTATTATTATTAATATTATTTTCAGATGAACAAATATTATCCATTTTTTCAATTAGATTAGTAATCTGGATTTTCAGTTCTCGTATGTGAAAATGTAAGTTTTTCAGTTCATTTATATTATATTTTATATGTTGTCTATAATCAAAATTTAATTTTCTAAAACAATTATTATTATTATTATTATTATTATTATTATTATTATTATTATTATTATTATTATTATTATTATTATTATTATTATTATTATTATTATAATTGTTGTCGTTGTTGCCGTTTTCCTCTCCTATTTTATCATCATCTTTGAGATACTTAGTGTTGTGTTTTAAATTTCCATTTTGGTATTCAACGTTAATATAATTATCGCCATTAATACTACTACTAATACTATTACTACTACTACTACTACTACTACTATTATCATTTACAAAATTTAATTTTGATTTAGTAGTCATGTTTTTTTTAGAATGTGTGACTTATCTAAAAAGATTTGCTCTTAGGATTTGAAAAAGAATATATAACAAGGTATATATGTGTGTGTGTGTGTGCATGATATACACATATATTTATATAGAATTTAAAAACGACAATATTTTTTTTATTAAATAATTAAAAAAAATGACCCAAAGAGAAAACCAAAAAAAAAGAAAAAGATATTCTTCAATCAAAAACGAAATTATTATTTCAAACGAAAAAAATATAAACCCACAAAGATATATATCTGATACCTTTTTAGTGGGATCAACAAACGAAGAAAAAAAAATGATATATAATAATGAAGCGGAGAACCTAAGAGCTCGAATTGATATTCTTGAAATGAAAATGGATAAATTATTCAGAGTACTAGGTCCCATGAATAGTATAAAAGCTACACCGGTTGCTTTGTTAATATATTCAGATTCAAAAAAATGTCACGATTATGTAACTGCCATTTATAATAATTGGATTGAATATTTTTCATATATGGCATCTAGTAATATAAGTAAAGAACTGAAATTTGAAGATTTTTTTAGAAATATCAATAAATTTATTTTTGAAAATTACTTTTCTAAATATGATATTACAATAAAATCTTTGTTTAATTTACATGATTTAACAGACAAAGAACGTAATATATTGTCGTGGAATAGATACCCAAATACGTGGGAATTAAAGGATGCCAAAAACAAAGAACACATCTCCGCATTTATAAACAAAGATGCAATTTATATATATTATTTTCCAGATGAAATTATAGGAATTTGTAACTGTTCGACCACTACTACTACTACTAATAATAATAATAATAATAATAATAATAATAATAATAACATTGACATACAACTGAAAAATAAATCTTTGTTTCCAGGATTATCTACATCAAATAGCATCGTAGATCAAATTGAAAATAAAGCAATTTATATCCATTTATCAGAAAAAAATAAATTGATTAATACTGATCACCGTTTTGTTGTTTTGGGTGCCGAGAGACCCCTATTCAATCCTACAGTAAATATTTCGTGTTTAAATGCATTAAATGATACTTTATATAAAATAGGACCTACTGTATTAGATATAACTATAGTTATATTTCATGCCATGTTACACTTGAAATGTTTCGCCGAGGAAAATGATTATTGTTATGGACATAATATAAAATTTTTACAACAATTTATTAATTACACCCCCTCAGTATTATTTGGACATCCATTTTTCCCTCCAGTTACTACTATTATAGACGGAAAAGATGTAATCTCTAAATAAATTTCAACTTTGATAACATGATTCATTTTAAGTCTCATAAAAATCAATAGCGGCTACTAAAGTTTTCAACTCTTTTATATTGAATTTTGTATATAATAACGGCAAAAATTTTGTTAAAAAAATACTTGATTTGCCCATTGACGCATAATATAATATAGAACATATACTTTCAATCAATAATAATTTTTTTCAGGGGAGTAGCCCATTGCGATACTGTATTATTGGTATCTGTATTTTGTTTAGAAAATCTGACACAACAATTTCCAATTGATCTAATCATGGAAGAAAAGTCGTTGTTTTCTGCGTGGAATTTAGCTGTTAATTCGTGTATTATTTTTTTTTTTTGCTCTCTGATGGGTGTATCATAAAACCAAAATTGTAATCACTACCAAAAAATATAAAATGTAATATAACGTATAATATCATTTGATCAATATTAAATTTAAGGCCACACAATAAACTATATAGATTTGATATAAAAGGCCCACTATATGTGTCACTGTTTTTACTTTTACTTAATGTGGGGGTTACTATAGCTACATTTTTTATTTGTCTTAAAACGAGCATGGCCATTACATCCGAGTCAGATGAAAGTATAACATTTGTTTCATTCCCACAGAATTTCTGAGTAAATTTCATTAGCTCCACTTCCCCTTCTCCCCTTTAAAGTATTCAATATGATAGTTACTTTCTAATGAAAAATTATAGGGATACGATAAAGAAATAAGTTTTTCTTTTAATAAATGAAAAATATATTCATGGAGTTCGTTCTTTTCTGATAAGGTCAACAAACTATAATCATCCATTTTTTCTCTTTTTTTTCTGTTTTTGATGGTTGGAGATGATCCATCCACGGCAAGAAAACAATAAACAGTATCGTTAATGATTTCTTCTTTCCTAAAAGATTCATAAAATGAGCAAATCTGTTCTATATAATATATGATGCTATTAACTACACCAGTTGCATTACATTTTTTTATATCAATTTTATCATCATCTAACAACGCAGTTTTGTCTGGTCTTTTAATGTGTGCATGTAAAAATATGGCTCCATCAACACCAATACTATTCAGTTTCCCCCCATTTCCGATATTATCATATATATCATTGAGATGTTGCGATTGATAATGATTATCATTATTATTTTTGTATTTTGTTAGTAAAGGTAGCCGAGCATTATTATCTTGAATTTTATTTGTAAGAAACGGAACTCCCATTATCTAACTAGTGAAAATGATATACTATATATATTTATATGCAATTTAAAGTTTGTAGAGTTTAATATAAAATATAAAAAATGAGAACTGTATCCAAAATGGTCCTATCTGATGCATTATTTGTGACAATGATATTCTTATCATTGGTGTTATTGGTTATATCTATATTAAAGATTTTGAAAAAAATTATAATATTTACATAAGTGACCAACAAATGTTATCTATCGAAATTATAGTGTTAATTGGACTAATACTATTAGAAATAGCTAGTGTATATTTAAAATATTATAATTATAATGATAAATTGAATCAAACAACCTATATTAGAAATAATCTTAATATTGATGATGATATCACTTAATTATGTTTCTACATATTGTACTTTTATCAGTATTTTATCAGAGTTCTTCTTCATCATCATCATCGTTATTATTATAGTTTTCCTTTTCTTCGAGTAGGGCAATGTTGGTTCTATCATTTTTTCCTTCTAAAGACGCATTTGCCTTTTCTAATTTAAATTGGTTTTCTTGTTGATCTTTTTGTTGATTTTCAATCTTAGGTATTTTTATTGGAATTTCTTCTTCTTCGTCTTCTTTGGTTTTTTCTAATTTCCTTTTATTAGCCCTTCTGCTTCTATCAAGCCCACCACCATGATCATCATCTAATAATACTTCTTCTTTTTCGGTTATTTCCATTTTAAGGTCGTCCATAGTATGAAATTGGATTTTATCATTTTCCATATCTACCAATTGTGTTGTTTTTGTTTCTTTTTGTTGTTTATTTTCCTTTTCAATTATAATATTAGTTTTCTTTGGGTGTATTTTTTTCGGGATCGTCATTTTTTTGTTCTTTTTTATTGATGTATCCCCCTTTTTTATATTCCCCCTTTTTATTTTTTTACTGACACCATCACCTGCACTTTTAATTTTTCTTTCTTTTTTTATGTCTACCGCGTTCTCGTCGTCCAATAATGTATCTTCTTTCTTTATTACCTTTATTTTAGAATCCAATTGGTGGACCTGGTTATTTTGTGCCGCTACTTCTTTTTCTATTTCATCTTGTACTTTTTGTAGGGGTGTGTTGATATTTTCAGTTTTTAAACTCTCGTCCCTTGTAGAAACAACACCATTATTGCTATTGGTGCTGTCATTAGTAGTATCATTATAAGTTAGCATGGGAGGACTATAAGTTGGTGGTAGTGGTGGTAGTGGTAATACCCACGACGACGATGATGATGATGATGATGATGGCAAATTACTATTATTTTCTTCGTGGTTTGAAATTGCCAGAGTAGTAGTATTTTGTTGATCATTATTATCAATGACATTGCTGTTATTTTCAGATTTTAAATTCTCTATTGGCATTAGTTTAATTTTCTCGTCCTTTTTAGAAACAACACCATTATTGCTATTGGTGCTGTCATTAGTAGTATCATTATAAGTTAGCATGGGAGGACTATAAGTTGGTGGTAGTGGTGGTAGTGGTAATACCCACGACGATGATGATGATGATGATGATGATGGCAAATTACTATTATTTTCTTCGTGGTTTGAAATTGCCAGAGTAGTAGTATTTTGTTGATCATTATTATCGTTGACAATGTTATTATATGGTGGTAAGTTTGTTATAAATTGTATTGTTGTTGTTGTTGTTGATGATGATGATGATGATTGGAGTGGTGGTGGTAGTGGTGGTAAAGATATAAGTTGTTGTTGTTGTTGTGGTGGTGGTGGTGGTGGTGGTGGTAGTGGTAGTGGTAATTGTGAAGTTATTATTGGAGTTGACAGAGATTCTTCTTGGTCTACTTCCATTAGTGTCTCGTTATCATCATTAATATTATTATTATTACTACTATTATCATCATTATATAATTGTGGTTTATTTGCCCTTAATTGATCTAATCTTGATTCAGTAGGAATGTAATAAGGATTATTGGTATTATTACTACCAAATGTAAACAAGGAAGATGATGATGATGATGATGGTGGTAATGGTTGGTTATTACTACCAAATGTAAACAAGGAGGATGATGGTTGGATTATTTTATTTTCAGGTAATAATGACACTTGTTGGTGTTCCATTAATTGTAAATTATCATCATCTTTATTTGGGGGGTTGATTTGGAGGGGAGGTGAGTGTTCGTCAGATGATGGTTGGATTATTTTATTTTCAGGTAATAATGACACTTGTTGATGTTCCATTAATTGTAAATTATCATCATCTTTATTTGGGGGGTTGATTTGGAGGGGAGGTGAATGTTCGTCTTCCATCACCCGCATAGCTTTGTTTGCTTCGTGTTTGGTTATTGTCTTATTATCATTATTAGGATTATTATATAAAGGTGTGGTGTTTACACCTAGTTGTTCTAATCTCGATTTAGTAGAGACATCATAATAATCACGGGGCAATTCACTTGGTTGTAAATTATCATTATTACCACTAGTTGTAGGTAAAAGGGGGTGACGGTTGGATTGTTTCTTTTGTCGTTAAGGATGGAGTGACGAGGAGTTGTTGTTGTTGTTGTTTTTCTTGGTTCTTTATTAATAGTGAAAGTATTTTGTTGTTTTCATCAATTTGATTTTTCAGTCCTGAAGCAACTTTAACAACCCGTTTTTCTTCTTTTGGAGAATTATCAAATATCGCGACCAATTTTTCAATATGATTATTTGTTAATGCTAAAGCATTTTCATATTCCTGAAACAATAAATCTTCTTCTTTTTTCTGTTTAAGAATTATATTATTTTTTTCTTCTATGGCCTTTTCAAGGTTGGTGCTTTGTTTTAAAATTGTTGATTTTAATTGTTCAATTTCTTCTTCTTGTATTTTTAATTGTTTTAAATGTTTAGCGCACTCTTTTTTCATTTTTTTCATATCGTCTTTTGTTTCGCGTATAATGTCTTCATTTTCTTTTTGATACTGTTCATTTGAATATAAACAATCATCTCTCTCTTTTGTTATTCTTTTTATAATACTTTCCTTATCTCGCTTGTCGCTTTCATTATCTTGTTCACACTCTTTTAATTGATATTTTAAATCTCTAATCAAACTTTTTTGTTCCTGAATTTTTTGTTTAAATAAGATTATGTCTTTTTCTGAATTTTCCATATATTCTTTATATTTTAAAATTGTATCTTTATTCATACTTTCATGCTCTGAGGTGTCTTTTTGATCTTTGCAATGATTTAACTCATTGAAAAGTTCTTTTATTTTGTTTTCCTTATCTAAATCCTTTTTTAGTAGTTCTTTTTCTTTTTCATAAAGTTTTCCTATTTCAGTCTTACAGTTTTTTAGTTCTTCTTCTAATAAGTATATTTTATTTTCTTTATCAGACAGCAAATTTGTAAATAATAAAATAATTGTGTCACTGTTTTTGTTTTTATCATTATAATCTTCAGTATTTTCTAAATCTGGGTATAATGTCTCCTCTGTTTCCATATTTTGTGTATCAGTTCTAATAACGCTTAATACATTTTTCCAATATTTATTATTATTTTCGAGTGTATTTTTACACATATTCATCATGTGCTCATTATACACTAGGACCTCCTTTTCGTGAAGAAGTCTATTTTTTTGTTCCCTTTGTTTATATGAATCAAATTCGCTTAGTAATAAATTATAAGCACGTTCACAAGCATCGTGTGATTGGTTTAATTTTTTAACTAAATCATTCTGTAAAATTTCATATTTATTTTTGTAAGTAAGATGTAGGTCTAACATTTTCTTTTGTATTTGAGTTTCATGCCAATTCCAATTTTCTTCCTTTTTTTCGTAAGACAAATAAAAATATTTATATATTAAGGCAATAACTCTTAATTCTTGCATCCATAATAAATTTCCCACGTTGGTATGTAAATTTGTGCTCATATAACCATTTAAAATTGAAGAAAATAGAGATGACCATTTATGTAAAGTATCTTTTCCAATCAAAGTATTAGTGTTATTTAATGCTTTTTGAAGTTCATTTTCCATAACATATAAAGCTTGCGAAAGAAAATGGTCAAAATTGGGCGGAAGAAATAAATAAAAACTAGCTTTTGAGTCTTTTTTTAAACAATCTAAAAGATTCTCTACTTTTTGTGATTTGTAAATCATGTCTTTAAATTCTCTGGTACTAATATATTGAACATTACCACCCCTTTGCCATTTAGACTGCCACATATAATATAATAAGTGAACAATAGCCGAATGAAAATTACTTTCATTATTCAACTGAAGTTTTAATATTTCATTGATACCTTCGTATTTTTTCTGGTTGATAATGTATGACAAAATACGATGGAAAAACATTGAATAATATTGAATTGCGTTTCCATAATTTTCATTTTCAATTTCTTCGCATATCTTTATAACAGGATCCATTTAAGGATGTATATTTTTTAACATTAAGAAATATAGGAGCACAGTTAATGATATCATCATAAAAAAGTTTTGTGATTAAAAAAAAAAGAAAAATGATTAAATCTAATTTTTTTATTCCGAAAATTTTAAATTAGTATTGCCTCTAACTTTAAAAAGATAATCCAAATAGAACATTGTTAAGAGCAATAATTACGAGAAATACTACAGTATATAATATGTAAGTGATGAATTATTATTCAATTATTTTTCTCTCCAATATTGAAAAGTTGTATTAGAAATATTCGTTGTATTCTCATACTATAATTAATCAATTATTATCTTAATAACGCTCGATCATTATGAGATATATATTCAATTGTGTCTTCGTTTTCTGTGTTTTCGTAAGTAGGATTTTTGAAATTATGGAAATATTGCTCTTTATTCATCAGAGTATCATGATAAAAATCATTTTCTACATTTTTTCTATCTCTTATTAAATAATAAATTGTACCAACAAAAATGGGTGATACCAATATTAATTGGATGACCTTAATAATTATATTATATTTTGGTCCCATAAATCCTATTCCCTCTGGAAATATAAATATTTCAGCTAAACAGTTTATAATGAAGATAATGGAAAGGATAAGACAAACAATTATAAATGGTTGGTGAATATTCATCGTTTGTATTTTTTAATTCTAATAAAAAAATATTTAATCAAATAAATCTCGGTATCTACAAGAAACAATCACTGGTTTATAGTTATATTGTAGTTTTATATTTGCATTAGTAATATCATATACTGTTATTACATTTTTATTTATCTTATTATCAAAAGACAATTGTGTAACCTCATTTTTTGGGAAATTAACTTTTATAATATTATGTTCAATTAACACATTATGTAAAACATAGAGATGATTATATTTTTGTAACATTTCAAAAACTCGATTCAATTTCATTATGATTTTGGGCGTTCCGTATATTGAGAATACAAAAATTGATTTAAATTGCTATAAAAATGTAAACATTTTCTATAATATATACCTAATAATTCATCATAAACAAATTCAAAGTAACAATCATCGTTATAAGTTTCCCACCCAAGGGATTCAATTTCTTCCAATTTTGGATATTCAGTAGGTAATACATCAAACACTTCTTCTAAATGCTCGTTATGCGATAAAATGTTATTCGATTCATTTAAAAATCTTTCAATTTGTTGTTTAACATTATCGTATGGTACAGAATGGATAGGAACGGGGATACTTAAAGTATAAACCTTATTTTCCTCAATATTATTATTATTATTATTATCAAAAATTTTGATAACACCCCTCCGATTGAATGATACGGCCCTGTAACTTTGAACATTTATTCCTACTATATTATAATCAGATAATTGTCTATCTAAAAGCTTATAGACCATTTCCGCTTTCGTTTCATTGGTTCTATTAAACATTGCATAAATGCCTTTTAAATAATCAAAAATAAGAGATTTGCTGACATTTGGATCCCCTGATTGTTCATCCAAATAAATAGTTTTTCTTACATACACATTTGGATTGTTTAATGATTGTGTAAATAAAAAATTATGTGGACCATAATTTAACGGGCGATTTTGCCAGCCATAATAGGTTTTATTGTCTTTATGGCTGTTACTCTCATCGTCGCTGTCTGAATAATTTAACGGGTGATATGATTCATAATAGATTTTGTCTTTATTAAAGCTGTTACTCTCATCGTCGTTGTCTGAAAGGGTTGAAACGCTCATGATTATCTATTTCTATATTGCAAGTTAGCTAGTAGCGTACTTTGTTGAATTTTTGTATTGTTGGTGTATATATAACCACAAAATTGTGTTAAAAAAATATATTTTATCCTCTTTGAAACGAAGAAATATAATTATCAAATTAAGATTTACGGGGAAATATTTTACGCTTTAGATTATTATAATAAAGTTTTTTTGGGGCCTGAAATGAATCATTGATTTTTTTTATAAAAATAAACTCGAAATAAGACTTTTGAGTATAATTTAGTATTTTTTTTGGTCTTGTTTTGAACCAAAGATTATTTTCCTCGTCATCATTTATTATTGCGTTATTTTCATTTATCAAACATATACTTTCTTCGTCATTATCGCCAAAATACAAAGATTTCATACTTTTAAATCAAAATAAACTATTACTAAGTAAATAAATATATATAGTTATTTATAGATATGAAAAAATATGAATCATAAATTATAAATTTAAAAAATGGAATTTGTTTATGCATTTATACGAATGTGTATGATATTATCAATATATTTGATTTTTGTAACAATAATTCATTTTTTTGCTGCTTCTTATGACAACTATATAGATAAAATTGTATTTTATATTTTACACAGTATACAGTTAGTTATGAATCTGAGTATATTCTTTTTTAGTGCATATATAGTCATTGATTACCAAAGGACGCCACGTAAATCCCTTATATATATTAAAAAAACTAAATAAAATGAATGAATGAATTCAAAATTAATTATATATATAAGTATATATAGAGTAAACCCCAAAATTTTATTTTATTGATACCTTTATCATGTATACCCAGACTTTAATTTCGCAATATGGTAATAACAATAATCAAAGCCGACAACAAAATATTCAAATTAATGAACGCAAAGCAAGAGTTAATGATTCTAATTCTTTATATGAATCCATGACTTCATCAGATTTAATGTATAACGGAATTATCATTCAAAACAAAAACGCACAAAAATGCAATGAAACATATATTCCGTTAAATTTTTTTGGAATATATCAAAATATGTGCGGAAGTGTTTATTGTTTAGGTATAAATAATCTAAGAAATAAAATACATGAATTTATACGGGATCATCATTTTGTTCCTCGTGGTTTATACGGGTCTATTTCGATTCAAAGAAAATATCTTGATTTACAACATTTTTGTTTAGATTTTGATTTAAAGGGCTGTGAATTTAAATTTGAAAGTAATACACTATTAAATTTAGAAGAATATATTTCATATTGTAAAAATAGAACTAGAACACCGGAATATTTTTTCATACATAATATTCGACATAAATGTAAAAAATATAACGAAAATAATCTAATCTATGAAGTTCTATATTTAATAACCGAGGGCTTAGGTATAATTAACTTTTCTATATATATACTAGGAAAGGGTAAAAGTTTTAGTAATGGATTTCATATTGAAATTCCTTCATTGATAATGAGATATCATGATTTAATTTGTCTTTATAATATGTTACACGCAGTTATAGAAAATCATAGTTTTTTTGATCCAACAGCCAATTATAGTGTCTTCGGATCAGCAAAATATGGAGATGCTAATTTAAATGTAAATGAAATAGATTGCTCATATTTGCCTTATAGTTGCTACAAGGACGGGGCCTTTATATCTGAAAGTCCTTTAATTGTTGATTTGGATAGTGCTTTTGATTTGTTTAATATTTTTAAGCCCATATCAGAGCATACAAAAATTTATTCCTTGAAGTTATTTCTTCATAATGATAACTTGAATTCTTCATTAGAGCACGAAGAAGAAATCATACAAAGTTTTATAGAAAATGAAAATATATTTAGTGCACGTGAAATTGATAATGGCATTCCGGATTGGAAGAGAGAAGAAAGTGCTAATGTCTATAATAAAAATAATGCATGGAAAAAGACATTTAACCTTATTAGGTGGCCCAACAATAAAGAAAATTTAAATTCTTCTTGGTTTTTACCAAATTGTTCAAGCTCAAGTATGCATTTGTATACCCACGTTGGATATCTCGTCGATAGAACAAATTCTAATATCCGATTTAAAATATATAAGAGCATATTTCCTAATTTTAATGTAGTGAAATTTCAAGATATACCACATTTAAATATATCAAACTATCCAATAGTTTTGAATTGTATATGTAATGACAAAGACATTACATATTATAATAATCATCAAAAAGAAACCCATTGGAATATATTCATGTTAGAATTACCAAATTATAGTATATTAAAAGATTCTTACAATACATGTTTTTTAAATGCCATTATTGGTGATGATTTTCAAATATATGAATACAAAACCAACGAAGATTTTCTAATTACAATAAAAACAAGCCCGTATAATAATAATGTTATAAACGCCACACCTTTCGAAAACGACTTACTCTTTCCTTATAATTTAGAACACGTTTTGCAATTATATGATCGCGAAAAACTGAGACACACAATACATTTCCTCGTGTCAATATACTTTTTATTATTAAAACAATCTGATGATTTAAAATCACATTCATTATTATTATTAGAATGGATTAAAATGATTATAACTTATAATACTCAAAATAGTAGAATTATCATTGAAGAATTTTTACAAATTTATTACCATTTAAATTACAAATATATCAGATTTCCAAACTTATTAAATTTAGATGACTCCATGAAATCTTGGGTCATCTTATGTATCAAACATCTATTGATAATTGAAAACATTATGGAAATCGAGGAGGCAATAAGTGTAATTAAAAATTATAATATATCTCAAACACAAACTTATGATGAAAGCGAATTTGATAGTGATGACAACCACAAAGGTAGTTTTAATGATGAAATAGATTCTCAAATAATCAAACATTTTAATATACCACAAACTTTTACAATCCAAGGAGCATCAAGAAATATCATTATACCCAACATTATTATTGCTGCGATATTATTAGTCAAGAATGAATCTATATTATATGAATTATTAGCAATATATCGGCCAATAATATTACTTGGCAATAGCAGTAGCTTTAATGAAGGGGGGGGGGTAAGGATAATAACAAAAGTATAACTAACAAAAATAAAAATAATCAAAGCAAACAAAATAACAAAACTGGAACTATTAATAATAATATAAATAATGGTAAATTGGTAATCTGGGACGAATTTAGATGGAAAAAATGTTCGATATCGTCTCTTTCTGTGGCTTCTATACCGCTCCATATACCAGAAATATATTATATCGCTAACATACGAAGTCATATATCAAATTTTATCGTTACTAAAAAGAAAAAATATAATGAAAATTTGAAGAAGAAGAAAAAGAATAATAATAATAATAATAATAAATAATAATAATAATAATAATAATAATAATAATAATAATAATAATAATAATAATAAATTGAATATAGAATTATTGACGAAAGAAGAAAGTATAATATTTTCTAATCGTATTCATTGTACAACCAATAAAAATACTGGATCTATAATAAATCAAATTATAAGCAAAATTGAAGCTTTTTGGAATGGAAGTAAAATAAACAGCTTGCCACCAACATTTCTCAAACTTTTCGAAGACAGGTACATTTTAATTGGATTAAGTTTAAGTGGAAGCGATTCTTTGGTTCTCTTAAAACCAATACCTATGTACTATATAGATGACGAAGAAAATAATTTTTCAATCAGTTACAGTAATTATCCGAAGAATAATTCAAATAGCTATGGAAATGGGGAGAAAGAGCATGACATCATAGATGATAATTTAAATGACGTAATGGAGCATATTCCCAAATGTAAATTTTTACACAAACAATTTTTTCCCATTGTTCAGAATGTCATAAGTAATATATCAGAAGAAGAAAAAATTGAAAATTACGAAAGGCTAAAAATTTTACACGATGAAAGAAAATCCATCGATAATCATTCACAAACCGAATGTTCTTCAATTGATGATCAAATTAAACAAAGCATGGTACATGGTCATTTTTTTGGTGATGGGGGAAATATTTTATGTTCATCAGAAATTTTAATGGCCAAAAAAAGAAAATTTGCAAATATGTCTAAAAGAGAATTACATTTATATTTAACAAACGAATTGTGTAAAAAAAAGGAAACTATAGAGTTAATTAAACTAACCAAATATTTTATTTTGAAACAAATAGCTAATAGTTATAGTGACATGATGGATGTTGTAAAACTATTACCTGAAAACGAAAACCACGATATTTTAAAAATGATAGATATTTATCTGAAAACTCCCCCACAAGAACAAAAAAAAACACTGCAATATCGTATAGAGACTTTAGCTATCTGTTATGAGCGCATATCAAAAATACACCCAAGTGGATCCAGTTTTCTTAAAGATATTCCCACAGATTCTATGAATATTGTAGAATGTAATTGTTGTTTAACTTTTACTTGTATTTCATTATTACAAACATTTAGTTATGATATATCGTCCTTGATATACGTATTAAAATTGATATTGCGGGCTATTTGTCATGGTGTTAGTTTGAAAAATAAACACCTTCATTTTTTTCTAGGAGAAACTAATTCAGGAAAAACTACATTTTTAAACCAAGTATTATCTGTTCTTGGTAATCATGCTGGAATTTTATCGTCACATACTATGAATCACTCTTCAACGATAGATCGATATCACGACCTTTCCAAAAGCTCAAATTTTGCAAAGTTTTGGTATATGGATGAAATTGCCAATAAACCATTTAATAGGCAATTGATTAATCAAATAACTGGTAGTTCTCGTTTATTTATTCGATCAAATTATGAATCAGGTAATAACGTTAAACTCGCATCGACCATATTAATATTTGGTAACAATAAACCTCAATTCTCAGAGCAGTGTTCAGCTTTATTATCAAGATTAAGATTCATGTCTTTTCGTTCTCGATTTGATTCTACTCTTCCCGTGAATTTTAAAATGGCTCATTTCCCCAAACTTTCATTGTATAATGATTATGATAATAAATTCCAAGTTGGAATGGCTGCATTATTTTTACACGCTATGTGTCACTGTACAATAAATTCTCCGTTATATTTATATGACTCCTTATTTGTTGGCGAATTGAAAATAACTCAAAATATACAAAAATCCACAGATATGTATTCACCCGTGACAGATATAGTTCATTTCATAATCACTTCTTGTAATTTAGAAGAAGACCCCGAATATCTAATTACACATAAACGTATATCTTATCTGTTATTATATTTGAATATACTTAAATGTATAAATATAGCATCCGTATCTGATGCCATAATATTTTTATCAAAACACTATCATACATCTCTTATTGATGATGAATTATTAATTTGTGATGATATATACAAAGACGGCCTAGAAATTCACAAAACCGCCGTTTTTCACGGACTCAAGGAAAAAGATATAATGATAAACGACGAAAAGATTTCTGTTATAAATAAGAGGAGAATTAATAATAATGATAATACAATAGCAATATATGAAAATGATTTCAAACGAAAAAAACACGTGTAATTAAAAAATGGAGGATCAATTGGGGTTATCAACCCCACCACCTTCTTTATCACAAATCGACGAAATAGATATCATACCAACATTTCACCCATATATTCAAAATGGTGGTTATCCCTATATGAATAAAATAGATTCAAAAGATATAAATAACGTCTTTCAAAATAGAATAGCTACTTCAATTCCTACATTAAATTATGAAATTAATGATGAAATTCTTTCAAATCCAAATTCAACACCAGAAACGCAACAACAACAAGATATTATGATGGATGATAGTATAAATTTTGATAAAAGTTTTTTGTCCTCATCCCAGCCAACACCTCAAAATAATACTGATAAAATAAAATTTATTAATCCTGATACGATACAATCTTTGTTGGTATCAATTAATAGATTATTAGACACGATGGATGTTCCTCCACCCCCGGTATTCATTCCCCCCACCACTAATAATATAAAAGTTAAAAGAGAGATTGAAAAGGTTTTACCTTTTGGGTATAGTTAAATTATAACAAGGAAAAAAATATGAATAATCACACTAAAACACAAGGACAATGAAAATAATTCGAGGTTTTTTTTTTATTTAAAAAGTTCATTTTTACACAGATCTTATGCACCTAAGTTTTTCAAAAGCAACGTCGTCGCTCGTAGCATAGATATGTATTTTGTACAAAGTATTTGTATCATCGTCTTGTTTATAATTAACACACTTAAATTTTTGGCCAGTCTTTCCACCCAAAGCTAATTCAGTTTTTGAAGCAATAATCATATTTCCTCGGTCTACCTCATCAAAACAAGAATCTGTTAAAACTTCTAATGCTTCTACGTGTGGGGTTGTACAATTACCAGCCGATATATTAAACACCAATATAGCGGTAGGATTCGCTCTTTCCATTAGATCGTCATTATCAATTATTTCCCTGGGTTGAGAATTTTCACAAATTTTAATTTGTAACTGATTATCATCGGAAATTAGTCTGGAAAGCATATATGATGTGTGTTTTTTAGTTATAAACGAGTCGTCACAATTTACTCCAGCATATTCTTTAATCTGAATGGCCGTATCTCTGTTAGACATGATATTATTTATGTAAATATGAAAATTTAGAAATTTGTTTTGAGGAGTATTTTCATAAAGCAGAAACAACTGTAAATCCTGTGGACTGGATAAATTAGGCTTATGATTTTTTCTGATCAATTTCATTCCCTTTATATAATTATCTACTGCAAAATAAACATCTCCTCGATTTTCTCTCGCATCAGTTAACTGTAAACTCATATATTTCTTATCCTCGTGTGTAATAAATTTATCCATTGTTAATTTCTATTAAAATGGGCAGGTACGGCAAGTAATAGTTGTTGTAGGAGAGTATCCTAGGTCGTGTTCTATTTTACTTTCAAACAAGGGAGTTGGCCCCTTTATATATTGCTGTTGCTATATATATATATATATATATATATAAAATTTTCCCTTTTTATAATAATAATAATAATAATAATAATAATAATAATAATAATAATAATAATAATAATAATAATAATAATAATAATAATAATAATAATAATAATAATAATAATAATGTCATGTTTTCATTGGTTAAATAAAAAATGGTGATATTGCCAAATAAAAATGATGCTTACAACAGTTTTATACTTAATAAAAACCAAGACCAGTTTTGGATAATTGGAGGATATAACGATACTCACAACGATGAAACATATTTTTATATTTTACGCCCAACTTGTTATGAAATACAAGAAAAAACTATTTCAAAGCCCTTATCAAAAAACAGAATTGAACAAATAAAGGCATCAGAACTGAAGGAGAATCCTTATTTAGATATTAACAAATATCAAAATTTTATTAAGGATTTAAATGAAAATAGTGAAAATAATTCGTGTATGAATGTAAGTTATAAAATAGACAACGGTATCGTAGTGTTGAATGAAGATATAATAAGTGAAGTCTTGAAACTTTCAACAAATGTTATGCAAAATATTCATGACCACAATAAAGCAAAAACTATAGAGTATAATATTCATGAAAATATTTATAACACCGAAGAAACCATTTATAATTTTGAGGATATTATGTGTGGAAATATTAATGTTGTATGGTTAATGGGAAAATATACAAAATTCAATAAAATGAATGACGAGGATACTATATACCTCATAAAAATTCCATCTCAGAAAGAAATTCAGGAGAGAAAAGTAGTAGATTATCTTCCTTCCAGAAATACTTTATTTCGGGTCAGAGAAACAGAAATTCTCAAATATATCAAAGAAAACGTATATAGTTTTCCAAATGTATATGAAATTGAGAACCATCAAGATCGAAATCCTACTATACGATGTGTTAGTAGTTGTATGGATCCAATTGATGTATTTTTACTTCAGTCTAATGTAATAAAATATTGGGAAAATGCTATACAAAACATTAAGCTATTCGATACAATTTGGATATTTTTAATAAAAAAGGGAAAGGTTTGTTATAATGATGTTTGTTATTGTATAATTCCATCAGAACAAGAAATAATTAAAGGGAAAATAGATTTATTTGCTATACATAACCGCATTCGAATTATTATTGGAGATTTTATGAATTCTTTGGCTCCTATGGAAATAAAAACTGAAAATATTTCAGTTTATAATTTTCTGATAAATAATGATAGTAATATCTTAGAATTAAGAACAAAAAATAATACCCTTCGCCCAAAGACGCTTTTAACCTCTATAAGAAAATCAATATTTACAGATTTATTTGATTTGTATGATAAAAAACACGTCCCCGAAAGAATTTGTTTAACCAATGATAATGAGATTTGCGTGTTAAATAAAGACGAAAATATATCTAATTGTGCCTTTGTATGTACAAAAATAACAAAAAAGGAATTACAAAACAAAACCATTGAAAAACCATTATCAAATGATAAATTGTTCAGAGTAAAAAGTAATATTTTAAATATATGTTTGGGTGATTCAAATGCTTTTGACCATGGAACTAATGGGTTAAGTGTGAATATGTATAATATTTCCAATGATTTAAAAACATTGGCGAAAAATAATGCTATAATTATAAAACAATTAGATGTCTATAAAGAAAATAATTATCACGAGGAAATGGAAATCAACCAAGAAAATTTTAAACAAATTTTATTACAAGATTATCAAAATAGTTTGACTTCATTTCATAATACCAATGCTCTTCAGAAGCGTAAACGGGAAAGCGAAACATTTGAAACCAACAAAAAAGTACGATACACAAAGATTGGTTGACTTATATATCATTGTCTTACAATAACCAATAATCTTTTTAAAATCAATTAAATAATGAGATGACAACAAATAAAATAAAAAAAACAATCAGTAAAGTAGGACTATTTCATTCCCTTTGTTTCGAGTATGATTAGGTACGGATCCTTTTATTTTTATTTTCATTATCACTATCATCATCTTCTTTTCTGTAAAGGGTTATATATTGGTTGATCCTCCTATCATTGGGGTACAGGTTACAACTGTATAAATCCAATGTGTCATTATTGTGATTATAATTACTGCCCAAAAATTCTAGATTTTCATAACTCATCACATAATTATATATGTGTTTGTGATAATTGTACATATCATCAACGGAACAAGGAAAGTAAGACTTTCCCAACGCGCGCCTATAATCTTCAAACTTATATAATCGTAACTGTTGATCTCGAAAAAAATTTTGAGAATATGGAAAATATTTTGTAATAACATTTTCACACATATTAAGGGCTTTATCATTTAAATAATTAGAAGATTTGTGGTGATTTGAAATAATATAATCAAACTTTACATCTTTATTAAATAACGTATTTATATATGTTTCAATTGTTAAAAGTTCTGGTTTAGATATAACTACATATATTTCACTAATAATCTTTTTGTCCTTTAAAATATATTCTATCCAATTTTGTTTTTTTATTAACTTTTTAGATAATTCTACCGCGTTGTCGTCGTGGAAAGTATTATGTGAACAATAATATAAATCGAGCATTGAAAATATATATACTGGATACCTTTGGGGGTCGATGTTTGGCATATTATGGATATTTAATTGTCTCCGCTTTAAATGATTGGTTGCTACCTTAGATATACTTTTATCAAATCTTAAGTGATCTTTTTCGTTCAACATAATAACATTTGGAAGCCCATCAAGTAATACATGAAACATATTTGAAATATATGTATTAACTGCTTCTCCACAAAGAGCGCCAAATTTATCATATATTTCCAGGCACAAATTTGCGTGCATATCATAAGAAAATAATGGCACCGTGTTTGGTGTTATAAATAATTTATCTTCATATTGATTCGGTTTATCATTTTTCTGCGCATCCAAATAATTATATGAGACTCCTATATTTAAAAATTTTTTAAATTTGTCCAAGAAATCGTCTGGTGCATCTTTTATTTCCTTTTTTTTAATAAATTCACAAATAAGTTCAAAACATTTTTTCATTGTATCCCTTCGTACAATACAAACATCGAATCCATTTTTTTTTTAAATATATTCAAATATATCTTTTCTGTGGTAATTTGTATATAAATTTGTAGTTCTACATAAATCAATATTAAAATTTGGAAAAAATTCTTTTATATTTTTAAAATTACTTAACACACAAGCTTTATGAATAGTCTCAAAATATCGATCATATTTATTAAGTAATATAAAGGCCTGTAAAAATACAACATTCAATTTCTGGTTATCTTTTAAAGAATTTATATCAATTTTATTATATAAAGATATCAAGCGTCCATATGGATTATTATTTATAAAATTAGCAAATGATTTATGATTTTCGTGGCATTCATAATAACAATCATCTTTAAATGTCAATAATTTTTCTTTAATACAAGAAAATTGAATGGGACAGGGAATTACCATCGTTATATAGACACAATCTTCAAAATTTCTACCGCGTACTGCTGTTGTTACATGTTCTACACCATATCCACGAAAAATTTGATCATTGCTAGTAATTTTATATTCATCCGAAACCCGATAGTAAACATCACCACTTTTCTTCTTTAATAAAAACATGGTCTTTATAACTAAATGTTTAATTCAAGAGAATTGACCGATCAATATATACACGTATAATATATATGTATCTCTTGTTTTTGTATATATATATATATATATATAGGAAAAACGAATAATAATATTTTTT
>NC_090736.1:92305881-92320881 GCF_036898095.1 Palaemon carinicauda
GAAAACAGGATCAAGGCAGCCCACTCCGCCTTTGGCCGACTCAACTGCCGCGTATTTAACAACCACGCACTGACAATGACCACCAAAATAATGGTGTTCAGGGCAGTAGTCCTCTCCACGCTCCTGTATGCATGTGAAACATGGACACTACAAGAAACGATATTAAAAACATAGAACGCTTCCAACAAATGAAACTGAGGCAGATCTTGAAAATCCCCTGGAAGAGCCATACCGCCAACATTGAAGTCTTAAAACGTGCCTCGCTGACCAGCGTGGAGGCCACCATCATCCACCATCGCCTCCGCTGGATAGGACACGTGCATAGGATGGATCCATCTAGGCTCCCAAAGAAAACATTCTACGGAGAACTGACCCAGGGCACCAGACCACGAGGAGCCCCGAAAATGCACTATAAATATCAACTAAAGCGCACCCTGGCTCTAACTGACATCGATCCTTCTTCATGGGAAGAAACAGCCAGGGACAGGAAAACCTTGAGGAGTACAGTACACCATGGCAAGGTGGACTTCGAGGAGAGGAGGAGACAAAATGAGGAGGCTAGGAAGAGAAGAAGGAGAGAGCGATTAGAACAGCCCCGCCCACCACCTACCCTCCCTTGTGAACACTGTCTGCGACTCTTCCACCACAGACTAGGACTTAACAGCCACATCAGACATAAGCACCCACCCCATAGATAGGCGGCTGATGGCTAACGACAGAACCCAATAGTCGGACCCGAGTGGGCGCCGACGATGATGATATATATATATATATATATATTGTTAGGAACTCTGTTATTCGGAAGAGATATTTAACAAAGATCCCTTATTTTACCTTGAATATAAAATAATTTGTCCAAGCGTTTACTGGGTCTTCCAACAAAATTGCTTTTACTACGATAGCTTGTAGGCTAAAGAGTAAAGTTTACCAGCAATGCAGAGAATAAAAATACACTTTGAGGGGGTAATTGAAAGCAAACGTAAAAATTAAGATTTATTACAAGAAGTTATTAGCACACATCCTCGAATTATTGGCTGAAGGCACACTCACATACACTTACAACTACCATTCAGACTCACAGCTAACCTTCACTCAAATGATAGTTCGAGGGAAAGTATCGAGGAGAAGGGAGAAAAACAACTTCCGCACAAAGTCAATAATAAGTGAGAGATTAAAGAAAGAAAGAAAAGCTTTGCCTAACTGCACACAATATTTATGGAAATGTACCATTACATATATATATGTTCCCACGTTACGGACGAAAACACAATTCCAGCACTGAAACAGTTTAGTTTCGAAGGCACTCCGGTTTTAGTCTTCCAAGGACACTATTCCTCAACCAAAAGGAAAAGAATATATTCGCGGATACAAAGAACACACATAATCGGAAGCTTACTTTCCTACACGATCAAGAGGCCTCCTAACGACTCTCAGAAGATCTCGGGACAACGACCGTTTTTAGAATGATTCTAGAGGCGTCACCATAACTAGTCGAGAGGACTCAAGACGTAGACGATGACGATGGTCTCGGTACACTAAGAAGCTCGCGAACACAACCGCAGCCACAAAAGGGGGTCAGGTGTATGCATCCAAAGGACATTGATACATCAGCAGCAGACGAGTCCACTCGAAGTAAGACTTCCAACAAAGTATACGTAGCAGAGCATTTGTGCAAGGTGGTGATCGCCACACAGATCAACGGGCCGTGAAAGAAAATGGCGAGAACTTCTCCACAAGAGAGCCGAAAACAATGTCCCCTCCATCCAGACGAAAAATATGTAAATCGCCTCTTAAACCGTCCAACGTGGCAGGAGACAGAAGACGAAACTACCAAAGAACTCATACATGAAAGTAAAGAAAACATTTCATGGGCGGAGTACCAATTAGCAAACAACATTCGGTTGGGGAGCGCAACAATCCAAAACTCGAACCAAGAATTCGAGGCTCAAATGAACTGATAAAATATTGACAGCAATTAATAAACAAATGTTTACTTTAATGGAGCCACAAGATAAAACTTAAGTAGCTGATATTACAGCCCCCCACCAGTAAGAAATATATATATATATATATATATATATATATTATATATATATATATATATACTATACATTATAATAATATATATAATATATATATATATATAGATATATATATATATATATATATATATATATATCTATATACTATATATATATATATATATATATATATATATATATATATATATATATATATATATATATATATATATATATATATATATATATATATATATAATATATATATATATATATATATATATATATATAAATATATATATATATATATATATATATATATATATATATATATATATATATATATATATATATATATATATATATATATATATATATATATATATATATATATTATATATATATATATATATATACAAAGTAAACACTAATGACCGTCTACTCTCTCATAAAACCGTAGACAAAGCATCAGGCACAATATTCTTTCTTCCGGCAATATGCTTAATAGTAAGGTTGTACTCCTGGAGTAATAAAGTCCATCTAAGTAATCGTGAGTTTTTGTTCTTAAAACGGTTTATGAAAATCAATGGGTTGTGATCCAAGTAATCTTCTATTTGGGAGGAGTGATTTTATAAATAAATATTAAAATGATTTAGCGCTTTAATTAAAGCAAGGGCCTCCTTTTCTATTGTTGAATATTTCCTCTCGGCTGGTGACAATTTCTTTGAGAAGAAAGCTACTGGATGGTTAATTCCTTCTTGATCTCCCTGGAGAAGCACTGCACCCAATCCGTTGTCGCTCGCATCTGTGGCCAAAGAGAAAGGGAGAGAAAAATCGGGGGATCGCAAAAGAGGGTAGATTGTCAGAGCGCCTTTTAACTTTTCAAAAGCCTCCTGACAATTACTATCCCAAAAAACTTTACATTTTTCTTTAATAGATCTGTTAAAGGAATGGCCAGGTCAGAGAAATTTTTAATAAATCTGTTATAATATCCTACCATACCGAGAAACCTTCTCACACCTCTCCGGTTGGTAGGGACAGGAAAAATCGTTATGGCTTCTACATTCGCCTTTTTAGGAGCTACTTCACCCAGTCCAATTTCATGTCCTAGGTAAACAACCTTGGCTCTAGCAAAGTCACTTTTTCTTAAATTTATAACAAGACCAGCTTTTCAAAGCTTTTCAAACAGTGCCTTAATTTGTTTAATGTGAGTGGGCCAGTCGTCGCTGTAGATCACCAAATCGTCTATGTAGACAACACATCCTTCCAAATCACAGGTTACCAAGTTCATCAACCTCTGGAAGGTGGCAACTGCGTTTTTCATGACGAATGGCATAACCAAACACTCGTACAGTCCATCACCCGTCACAAAAGCTGAAATTTCCCTTGCCCGAGGAGTAAGACCGACCTGCCAGTACCCTTTTAATAGGTCAAACTTACTGATAAATTAGCGGACCCTATGCGGTCGATACAGTCCTCCACCCGAGGCAAAGGATAAGAATCTGTTTTAGTAACCTCGTTGATTTTACGATAATCAAAACACAATCGATTTTGCCCACCTTCCTTCTTTACAAGAACCATAGGAGAACTCCACGGACTAGTGCTAGGAGTTATAAAATTATGGTCTAACATGTATTTAACCTCTTCCTTAACTATATCCGTTTTTACGGGATTTAACCTGTAAGGGCATTGTTTCATAGGTTGGGTGTCCCCAACGTCTACATCAAGTTCTAAAATGGTAGTCAATCCCGGTGCATCCTGAAAAAGGTCTTTATATTGATTTATTAAGTCAACAAGGGAAGAAGCTTTATTATTATTATTATTATTATTATTACTATCCAAGCTACAACCCTAATTGGAAAAGCAAGATGCTATAAGCCCAGGGGCTCCAACAGGGAAAAATAGCCCAGTGAGGAAAGGAAATAAGGAAATAAATAACTGAAGAGAACAAATTAACAATAAATCATTCTAAAAAAAGTAATGTCAAAAGAGATATATCATATATAAACTATTAACAACGTCAACAACAAATATGTCTTATATAAACTATAAAAAGACTCATGTCCGCCTGGTCAACAAAAAAGCATTTGCTCCAACTTTGAACTTTTGAAGTTCTACTGATTCAACAACCCGATTAGGAAGATCATTCCACAACTTGGTAACAGCTGGAATAAAACTTCTAGAGTACTGCGTAGTATTGAGTCTTATGATGGAGAAGGCCTGGCTATTAGAATTAACTGCCTGCCTAGTATTACGAACAGGATAGAATTGTCCAGGGAGATCTGAATGTAAAGGATGGTCAGAGTTATGAAAAATCTTATGCAACATGCATAATGAACTAATTGATCGACGGTGCCAGAGATTAATATCTAGATCAGGAATAAGAAATTTAATAGACCGTAAGTTTCTGTCCAACAAATTAAGATGAGAATCAGCAGCTGAAGACCAGACAGGAGAACAATACTCAAAACAAGGTAGAATAAAAGAATTAAAACATTTCTTCAGAATAGATTGATCACCGAATATCTTAAAAGACTTTCTCAATAAGCCAATTTTTTGTGCAATTGAAGAAGACACAGACCTTATATGTTTCTCAAAAGTAAATTTGCTGTCAAGAATCACGCCTAAAATTTTGAAAGAGTCATACAAATTTAAAGAAACATTATCAATACTGAGATCCGGATGTTGAGGAGCCACCGTCCTTGACCTACTTACAATCATACTTTGAGTTTTGTTAGGATTCAACTTCATACCCCATAATTTGCACCATGCACTAATTTTAGCTAAATCTCTATTAAGGGATTCACCAACCCCAGATCTACATTCAGGGGATGGAATTGATGCAAAGAGAGTAGCATCATCTGCATATGCAACAAGCTTATTTTCTAGGCCAAACCACATGTCATGTGTATATAGTATGAAAAGTAATGGGCCAAGAACACTACCCTGTGGAACACCGGATATCACATTCCTATACTCACTATGGTGCCCATCAACAACAACTCTTTGAGATCTACTACTTAAAAAATCAATAATAATGCTAAGAAACGACCCACCCACTCCCAACTGTTTCAGTTTGAAAACAAGGGCCTCATGATTAACACGGTCAAAGGCAGCACTAAAATCAAGACCAATCATACGAACTTCCCGACCACAATCAAGGGATTTCTGTACTGCATTGGAGATTGTAAGAAGGGCATCACATGCTCCAAGGCCTTTCCGAAAACCAAATTGCAAACTAGGGAATAGATGATTACCTTCAGCAAACCTATTAAGACGTTTTGCCAGAAGACGTTCAAAAACTTTAGATAATATGGGAGTTATGGAAATTGGGCGGTAATCAGTGGGACTTGAGCTACCACAAACACATTTACATAGAGGAGTAACATTACCAATTCTCCAACAAGTGCTAAAAGCTCCTCTTCTTGCTAACTTGCGTAAAATAACAGATAACTTTGGAGCTAAGAAATCTGCTGTCTTTATAAAAAACAAAGGAAAAATACCATTTGGGTCTACACCTCCATAAGCATCAATGTCCATCAACAGAGCTTTAATCTCACGAGATCGAAAAGCTAAACTAGTTAGTTTAGCCTCAGGAAAACAGGAATGAGGAAGTTCAAGTTTTTCATTACTCTGTTTACTGTCAAAAACATCAGCCAAAAGGGTTGCCTTTTCCTTTGGACAGTGAGTGACGGAGCCATCTGGTTTAAGTAAAGGAGGAACTGTTGCATCTACACCAAAGAGTGCAGATTTAAGGGTAGACCACCATTTATGTTCCTGAGTTGTACTAGAGAGGGTTTCCTTTATGATTAAATTGTACTCCTTTTCAGTTGAGGCATAAACTCTCTGAGCAAAAGCTCGAAGCTGAGTATAGTTGTTCCAGGTCAAATCTGATCTGTTACCCTTCCAAAGGTGATAGGCCTCCTGCTTCTCCAAATAAGCACGTCTACAATCATCATTGAACCACGGTTTGTCCTTCATTCGGTACCTTAGCACACGAGAAGGGATACGCCTATCAATTATGTTGACTAGATTCTCATTCAAAGGAACAACAGGATCTACACTATTATATAATTGTGACCAATTCAAGCACAAAAGATCATGTAAAATCCCATTCCAGTATGCTTGGGATTTCATATAAATTTTACAAGAATATGATATATCAGGGACAGGCTGCTCAGTCTTCACTAATAATGAAATCAAGGCATGATCAGAAGTCCCGACTGGAGAACCAACCTTACTAGTTATAACGCCAGGGGAGTCAGTGTATACGAGGTCCAAGCAATTACCAGACCTGTGAGTAGCTTCATTTATGATTTGCTCACAGCCTGATTCCGAGGCAAAGTCTAAAGCTCTTAAGCCATGGCGATCGGTAGGAGAGATAGAACTCAACCACTCCCTATGGTGAGCATTAAAATCACCAACAAAGACAAACGAAGCCTTTCTATCATCTTCTTGTATCTTAGCCATAATGGTAAGAAGACAATCGAAGATAGAATCATCCATGTCTGGATTCCGGTAGATTGAACACAAATAAAAGTTGTTATGCCTGCCACAAACTTTTATTACCTGAATCTCATGACATCCACATTGATAGCAGGACTTATGAGAAGCAGGGTACTCGGTCCTAATATACACCGCCATTCCCCTGGCCCTAGGAATGGAATCACGTTTCAGCATTATTGGCTTCTTAAAACCAGTTATAAGGAGCTCATATGAGTGCCTCATATTAGAAACCAAAGTTTCTGAGCACAAAAGAATATCATACTGTCTGGACGCAACTGTAAGGTCTCGGATATTTGCATGAAGACCACGAATATTGCAATACAGAAGACGACATTGACGAAATCTAGGACGTACTGGTCCCGGATTTCGCTCAATGTCTCCAGACAGCATAAGAATTAATAGAAATAAAAAAGAGACATCATACTTAAAAACTAGATTAACAAGAATTAAAACAAAAACAATATGTACAGAATAATAATAAAAGTGATTGATGATATCCATAGACTATAGTAAAAAGTCGGAAAAACTGGTCAACATGGAGGAGCCGATACACCATGCAAGGCTAAATACCCTCCAGGATAGCCACTTCAACTGAAGGGAGGACAGTAAGGATGGTTTTGAGAAGAAAAAATCAGAAAAAGGAAAAGACAACCTATTGATAAACCACCAGGCATCCATGGATCCAAATGCGGAAATTTCAAAGAAAGGTTATTAAGGACATCAGAATTATTTGATAAAATATTTGGTCCAATTGTCAATTTTTCATCAACTTCGGTAACCACTTCAACTAAAGAAATAGGTCCTACTTCTACTTCTTCACTACTTCTACTAACATAAGGTTTTAACACATTTATATGGCAATGTTGAGACTTCCTCCTACGTCCAGGAGTCTCCACTAAGTAATTTACTTCACTCATTTTCTTTAAAATTCTCCACGGCCCAGAAAATTGTGCCTTGAGAGGATTCCCAGGCATAGGAAGCAAAACCAGAACTCTGTCACCTGGTGAAAATTCTCTGCGTCTAGATTTTTTGTCGTAATTACTTTTCATTACAGCTTGCCCTTTAGCGAAATTTTCTTTAGCAAAAGACCAAGCATTTTGAAGTTTAGCTTACAAATTCGAAATATAGTTCAGTACATTGATTTCTGGGGTTTCCCCCTCCCAGTGCTCCCTGACCACATCAAGAGGACCTCTCACACTATGACCAAAGACTAGATTGAAAGGAGAGAACCCAAAAGTTTCATTTGGAATAGATATAATAGCAAATAATGCATTTGGCAATTCTTTGTCCCACTCGCTACCAGTCTCGAAACAAAATTTCTTCAGAACACTCTTCAAAGTTTGGTGGAACCTCTCCACTTGACCCTGACTTTCAGGATGGTAGGGAGTTGAGGTTGTATGTTTGACTCCCAACTCCTCCATCTTCCTTTTAAAATTTCTGCTGGTAAAATTTGTACCGCAATCAGTTTGCAAAACCTTGGGAAAGCCAAACCTAGTAAAAAATACAATTAATGCCTCCATGATTTTCTCACTTCCTATTCTCCGTAAGGGAGTAGCCTCAGGGAAGCGTGACATCCTATCAACTATGGACAAAATATACTCATTGCCACTTCGTGTTCTCGGCAACGGACCAACCACATCTACTATGACTTCCCTAAACGGTTCCCCAACAGCAGGAATTGGAATTAAAGGAGCTCTAGGTACCTTTTGATTTGGCTTACCCACGATTTGGCAGGTGTTACAAGAGTCGACATGTTTTTTTACATATGTGCGCATTCCAGGCCAGAGGAAATGTTCGGCTAACTTCTGAAAAGTCTTCCTGACACCGAAATGTCCGGCAAGATTGTTCTCATGATAAAACCATAATAATTTCCTCCGATACTTCTCGGGAACTACTAACTGTCGGACCACTGCTATCTAGTCAGCAGGAGCTTCCACTGCTCTACTGACCCTATATAGTAGACCATCTTCTTTAACAAAATAAGGTTTGGAGAAATCAGTTACAATAGATTTAGTAGTCAGATCATTAAATTCCCTTGATTGGGCTTCCTTCAAGGCCTCGGGTTCCCAGTCAACATAAAAAATTATATTACTCAATTTGCCACTATTCACAAAGTCAGTTACCTGTCTATTTACCCTTTCTAAGTCTAAATCAATTTCTTCTAAGTCTACCCCCTTTGAATGAGAACGAGTGACAATGGAAACAGTAACACTAAACTCCAGCAAAGAGCCATCACAAAGACAGTCTTTCTCTATCGAAGATAAAATTGGAAAAAAATTTTGTTCATTTTCAACCACCAAATCATTAGCAAAAATAAAGTCAATTCCAGGAAAGGGCAATGTATCCACTATTGCTAATTTTGCATTACCTTTAAAATATTCAGCTTCTAAATAAAGTGTTTCAAGAGGCACGATACTAATGTATTTGGAAAACCTCCCAAGACCACAAAATCATTACTGGCAAACACAAAACCCTGAGGCACAGATTTTCTTAAAATTGATGACTGTGCGGCTTCCGTGTCACGCAAAATCTTAATACCTCTGCCTAGTCTCTTGTCACTGTTAATGAAAATAGACCCATTTGAGATATACTTACGAAATTTTAGTCACTTCGTTTCTTCTTCTGAAGGTTGTTCAGCTGTTAACAGATTGATTGCTTCCCTGTTTTGGCTAGCAAGGAATCTTTGCATTGCTCTACACTCTGCCTTGGTATGCCCCTTTCGACTACACCAAAAACATGTAATATTTGACCTGTGCTCCAGATTATCACTACTACCGGTAGTAGTGCTATTACTAAATCTATTACTATTGGAAAAACTACGAGGTATTACACTACTGACCTTACCTTCTATGCCAGCGTAGTTATTTTCATCTTTGACTACAAAGCTTGTTTCTTTTGGATTATTACTTTTCTCAATTTGTCATGTGGGGAAACATCCTTACCGGTAGTACTACTATGACCAGATCTATTACCTTTGGAAAAACTATGCGGTATTACAATACTAACCTTACTCTCTATGGCAGAGTAGTTATTTTTATCTTTGACTACAAAGCTTGTTTCTTTTGGCTTATTACTTTTTCTCAAATTGTCGTGGGAGGAAACTTCCTTGTCAAAATATATCTCCCTTTTCACGGATTCCTGACGATGAGCTAGTGAATATTCGTCAGCCGCAATTGCGATTTCTTGAAAAGAATCTATTTTGAGCTCTTCAAGATGTATTTTCAGATCTTTAGACACCATTCTCTCAAATTCCTCAATCAGGATGAGCTCCTTTAGTTTATCAAAGTTATCCACCTCTTTACTCATTAGCCAATCCTCAAAAAATTGTCCTTGCTTCCTGGCAAATTCAATAAAGGTAGTGTCCAAATCTTTCCTTAAATCACGGAATTTTTGCTGATATGCATCTGGGACGAGATCATAGACTTTCAATATAATGGATTTAACAATATCATAATCTGAGGAAAGTTCATCACTAAGTGTATTGTATACACGCTGAGCCTTACCTTTCAATTTACATTGCACTAAAGTCGTCCACATATCTCGAGGCCACGAGAGTTTGATAGCAATACATTCGAAAGCCGTGAAAAATTCAGGCACATCCTCTTCGATAAGGCAAGGAATTAACTTTATTGTAGTCATCAAGTTGAAATCATTACTTTTATAAGTACTGTTATCACCAGTCAACTTTATCTGAAGTTCTAATAACTCCTTTTCGTGTTGCCTATCTTTCGCTCTCTCCTCTGCTCACAATTGTAAGGATTTAAATTCCAAATCTTTTATTTTACTCTGTTCCCTCAAGATATCTAATTTTAAGTCACCTGACATCCCTGCTAGTTCCTGCCTAACCCCGTCATTTTTTTCATTGCTACAAGGGGTTTCTTCACCATGACTAACTTCCAAAAGAGATTCTTTCTAAGCTTTAACAGCCTTGACCACCTCCCATAACAAAGGACTCTTCCTGATCTCGGTGGGGACACTCAAACAACGGAAGTCTGCAAAGAACCACAAATCATTCCTTTTTAAATCATACATCTTTCTTTCCCAATCATCATCTTCTAAAAAACGAATCGTCGCCCCCTCAACGTTTACCTTTGGGGAACCCATGTTACATACTTAGGGTGAAATCTATTAGCAATTACTTAATTTTTATCTCCTTATATCCCCTCAAGTGCTTAACTTCTATATTGCTGGTAACTGATCCTGGCAAGGTCGCCAAAAATATTAGGAACTCTGTTATTTTGACGAGATATTTAACTAAAAACCCTTATTTTTACTTTAAATTTAAAATAATTTGTCCAGGTGTTTACTGGGCCTTCAAACAAAATTACTTTTACTACGATAGCTTGTACGCTAAAGAGTAAAGTTTACCAGCAATACAGAAAATAAAATACACTTTGAGGGGGTAATTGAAAACGAACGTAAAAATTCAAATTTATAACAAGAAGTTACTTGCACACATCCTCAAATTATTGGCTGAGGGCACAGTCACATACACTTACAACTACCATTCAGGCTCACAACTAACCTTCACTCAAATGATTGTTAGAGGGAAAGTGTCGAGGAGGAGAGAGAAAAACAACGTCAGCACTAAGTCTGTAATAAGTGAGAGATTGAAGAAAGAAAGAAATGCTTAACCTAATTGAACAAAATATTTATAGCAATGTACCATTATATATATATATGTATATATATATATATATATATATATATATATATATATATATATATATATATATATATATATATATATATATATATATATATATATATATTCCTACATTACAGACAAAAACACAACCCCAGCACTGAAACAGTTTAGTAAATGACTGATATTTTCGAAGGCACTACGTCTTTAGTCGTCCCAGAACACTATTGCTCAACCACAAGGAAAGGAGTATATTCGTGGATAAAAAGAACACGCATAATCGGAAGCTTACTCTTCTTCGCGATCAAAAGGCATCCTAATGACTCTCAGAAGATCTTGAGACAACGGCCGTTTTTAGAATGATTCTAGAGGTGTCACCATAACTAGTTGAGAGGACTCAAGACGTAGACGATGACGATGGTCTTGGTACACTTAGAAGCACGAGAATGCTACCGCAGCCACAAAAGGGGGTCAGGTGTTTGCATCCAAGGACATTGATGCATCAGCAGCAGACGAGTTCACTCGAAGCAAAACTTCCAACAAAATATACGTAGAGAGCAATGGTGCAAGGTGGTGATCGCCACACTGATCAACAGGCTATGAAAAAGGGCGAGACCTTCTCCACAGGAGAGCCAAAAGCAATCTCCCCTCCATCCAGACGAAAAATATGTAAATCGCCTCTTAAACAGTTTAACATGGCAGGAGACAGAACATGAAACTACCAAAGCACTCATACATGAAAGTAAAGAGAACTTTTCATGGGCGGAGTACCAATTAGCAAATAACTTTTGGTAGGGGAAGTGCAACAATACAAAACTCGAACCAAGAATTCAAAGCTCAAAAGAACTGGTAAAATATTGACAGCCATTAATAAACAGATGTTTATAATCATGGAACCACGAGATAAAACTCAAGTACCTGTTATTACAAGATATATATATATATATATATATATATATATATATATATATATATATATATATATATATATATATATATATATATATATATATATATATAATATATATATATATATATATATATATATATATATATGTATATATATATATATATATATATATATATATATATATATATATATATATATATATATATATATATATATATATATATATATATATATATATATATATATATATATACATATATATATATATATGTATATATATATATATATATATATATATATATATATATATATATATATACATATATATATATATATATATATATATATATATATATATATATATATATATATATATATATATGTATGTATGTATATATTGTTAGGTTGTTTGACTTTGAAACAAACTAGTTTCAATTTTTTTTAACTGCCCTTTTCTTTGTTAAGGTGGGTGTCTATGTTTACTTTTGTCACAATGTGAGTGGCCAGAATCAGGCAGGTTTGGGAAGCCAGATGGACCTGTTCTCGTAATGCAGTCGAGAAAGAGCAGCAAACACAGCTTTAGAGTATCTCCTAGTTGATGGTGACTTGTCTTCAATGTAGCCCTCGAGGTCGAGATGGTTTTGAAGAGTTATTCTTCGGTGGCAGTAAAGCGGCTGTCGTATCGACACTGTTGTGGTCGTTCCTGTAGTGTTCGATGGACGTCCTCGAGGATCAGGGATTGTTTGCGGATGTTTATATGTTAGAAGAGCCAGTGTATGGGCTCGTATTTATTTTATTAACGAGAAAATTATCTTATTAATTTGTCATTGCTGATGCTAAAGGTGTTTTATTTGTTGTTGTTGATGAATATTGCTTATTTTATTCAACATTTGTTTGAATGTTGTTTTCTGTTTTTGTTATTGTAATGTTATTTGAATTTAGGGTATTCATCATTCAAGGACTGTGCTTCCCATTACCTGTACTCACTTGTAATTATTGTATATATTTTTGTATAATAAACTATGCTAAGGTACTTTAGTATTATCTTTTATACCCACTCTTTTGGTTGTTGTAATTCATCGGATCATTCCAGTCCCAATTCTTTTAGTATTTCAAAAGAACCTGTTGAACCATTAAGGCAGTTCATAACATATATATATATATATATATATATATATATATATATATATATATATATATATATATATATATATATATATATATATATATATATATATATATATATATATATATATATATATATATATATTATATATATATATATATATATATATATATATATATATATATATATATATATATATATATATATATATATATATATATATATATGCATATATATATATTCTTCTAGATTCTTTCGTAGGATATCATAACGACTTTTGCTTGCATTTATAACTTCCCTTAAAGGATTTGATAAATTAGTTGTAGGCTTTAATACATGGAAAGGCGTTCTAACTGGGGTACCATATAATGCCTCGTGCGGCGACATTCTAATTGATACATGATATGAGTGATTCAGAGTACTTAGTTCTTTCCACTAGCCTATTCGACTCTGGGTGATAGATCATGGTATTTAACAGGGAAAGCAAATATCATAGCTGATGCATTATCATGCAACCCTGTGTCATCTTGTGCGGAGCCATTAGCTGAATTAATAGATATATCAACATCCATGCCTATTGTTAGAACTGTATCTGAATAGGAAGAGCTGGGCTGGAGAGCTGAGATATTACAGACTGAGCAAAGAAAAGATCAGAAATTAGAAAAAATCATAAATGCTTTGAAAGGAAATCCTAAGGAAAAGGAATATATAAGGCATTCGCAGCAGAATTATATAATCAAGGACAATATTCTGTGTGGATACGTGACAAGGAAAACCCGCAATACATCATAGTACACTAACGACCAGGTAGTGGTACTAATCTCACTTATATCCACTGTCCTAAATTGGTTGTATGCAAATCCATTGCATGGACACCCGGGGTTCTCCATAATGTCACAGAAAGCCAAATCATTATTTTATTGGCATACGATGCTTACAGATATAAAAAAGCACATAGCTAATTGTCGCACTTATCAGGAAAACAAAGGGCACACGAAAACGCCTGTCAGCCTAGGGGCTTATCCCGTGCCCAATCAACCCTTTGAAAGAATACATTTAGATTTATTAAAAGGATTTTACGAGTCAGACAGAGGATATAAGCACCTCTTAGTAATTATTGATGCTTTGACTCGATATACAGAACTGATAGCACTTAAAACTAAAACTGCGATTGAATGCACTAGGAAGTTTTACGAGTGTTACATTTGTAAACATGGAATTCCACACATGATAATCTCAGACTCGGGTGGAGAATTTAATAATCATTTCCTTAACTCATTGTGTGAATTCCTTAACATAAAAAAATCAGTACCATGATCTATCACCCAGAGTCGAATGGGCTAGTAGAAAGAGCGAATAGGAGGGTTTTAAACATATTAAGATTAGCACTAGCGGGATCAGACCCCAACTGGGATATTGCAATACCTGCAGTACTAAGTACTCTGAATCCCTCATATCATGTATCAATTAAAATGTCGCAGCACGAGGCATTGTATGGTACCCCAGTTAGAACGCCTTTCCATGTATTAACGCCTACAACTAATTTATCAAATCCTTTAAAGGAAGTTATAAATGCAAGCAAAAGTTGTTATTATATCCTTCGAAAGAATCTAGAAGAATCACAAATTATAATGAAAAGGAATCATGATAAAATAGCGAAGCTAACTAAAACATATACCGTGGGTGATAATGTATACATACAGGTAAATGTACGTAAAGGACTCAATTACAAACTAACACCTAAGTTTGAAGGCCCATTTCACATTTTGGAAACATTAACGGCCAATAGATT
>NC_090736.1:92328381-92335881 GCF_036898095.1 Palaemon carinicauda
AGTGAGATTAGTACCACTACCTGGTCGTTAGTCAACTATGATGTATTGCGGGTTTTCCTTGTCACGTATCCACACAGAATATTGTCCTTGATTATATAATTCTGCTGCGTATACCTTATATATTCCTTTTCCTTAGGATTTCCTTTCAAAGCATTTATGATTTTTTCTAATTTCTGATCTTTTCTTTGCTCAGTCTGTAATATCTCAGCTCTCCTGCCCAGATCTTCCTATTCAGATACAGTTCTAACAATAGGCATGGATGTTGATATATCTATTAATTCAGCTAATGGCTCCGCACAAGATGACACAGGGTTGTATGATAATGCATCAGCTATGATATTTGCTTTCCCTGTTAAATACCATGATCTATCACCCAGAGTCGAATAGGCTAGTGGAAAGAACTAAGTACTCTGAATCACTCATATCATGTATCAATTAGAATGTCGCCGCACGAGGCATTGTATGGTACCCCAGTTAGAACGCCTTTCCATGTATTGAAGCCTACAACTAATTTATCAAATCCTTTAAGGGAAGTTATAAATGCAAGCAAAAGTCGTTATGATATCCTACGAAAGAATCTAGAAGAATATATATATATATATATATATATATATATATATATATATATATATATATATATATATATATATATATATATATATATATATATACATATACATATATATATATATATATATATATATATATATATATATATATATATATATATATATGTATATGTATATATATATATATATATATATATATATATATATATATATATATATATATATATATATATATATATATATATATATATATATATATATATATATATGTTATGAACTGCCTTAATGGTTCAACAGGTTCTTTTGAAATACTAAAAGAATTGGGACTGGAATGATCTAATGGATTACAACAACCAAAAGAGTGGGTATAAAAGATAATACTAAAGTACCTTAGCATAGTTTATTATACAAAAATATATACAATAATTACAAGTGAGTACAGGTAATGGGAAGCACAGTCCTTGAATGATGAATACCCTAAATTCAAATAACATTACAATAACGAAAACAGAAAACAACGTTCAAACAAATGTTGAATAAAATAAGCAATATTCATCAACAACAACAAATAAAACACCTTGAGCATCAGCAATGACAAATTAATAAGAGAATTTTCTCGTTAATAAAATAAATACGAGCCCATACACTGGCTCTTCCAACATATAAACATCCGCAAACAGTCCCTGATCCTCGAGGACGTCCATCGAACACTACATGAACGACCACAACAGTGTCGATACGACAGCCGCTTTACTGCCACCGAAGAATAACTCTTCAAAACCATCTCGACCTCGAGGGCTACATTGAAGACAAGTCACCATCAACTAGGAGATACTCCAAAGCCGTGTCTGCTGCTCTTTCTCGACTGCATCACGAGAACATGTCCATCTGGCTTCCCAAACCTGCCTGATTGTGGCCACTCACATTGTGACAAAAGTAAACAAAGACACCCACCTTAACAAAGAAAAGGGCAGTTAAAAAAAATTGAAACTAGTTTGTTTCAAAGTCAAACAACCTAACAATATATACATACATATATATATATATATATATATATATATATATATATATATATATATATATATATATATATATATATATATATATATATATATATATATATATATATATATATATATATATATATATATATATATATATATATATATATATATATATATATATATATATATATATATATATATATATATATATCTTGTAATAACAGCTACTTGAGTTTTATCTCGTAGTTCCATGAAAATAAACATCTGTTTATTAATTGCTGTCAATATTTTACCAGTTCTTTTGAGCCTTGAATTCTTGGTTCGAGTTTTGTATTGTTGCACTTCCCCTACCAAAAGTTATTTGCTAATTGGTACTCCGCCCATGAAAAGATCTCTTTACTTTCATATATGAGAGCTTTGGTAGTTTCATGTTCTGTCTCCTGCCACGTTGAACTGTTTAAGAGGCGATTTACATATTTTTCGTCTGGATGGAGGGGAGATTGCTTTTGGCTCTCCTGTGGAGGAGGTCTCGCCCTTTTTCATAGCCTGTTGATCAGTGTGGCGATCACCACCTTGCACCATTGCTCTCTACGTATATTTTGTTGGAAGTTTTGCTTCGAGTGAACTCGTCTGCTGCTGATGCATCAATGTCCTCGGATGAAAACACCTGACCCCCTTTTGTGGCTGCGGTAGCATTCTCGTGCTTCTAAGTGTACCAAGACCATCGTCATCGTCTACGTCTTGAGTCCTCTCAACTAGTTATGGTGACACCTCTAGAATCATTCTAAAAACGGCCGTTGTCTCAAGATCTTCTGAGAGTCATTAGGATGCCTTTTGATCGTGAAGAAGAGTAAGCTTCCGATTATGCGTGTTCTTTTTATCCACGAATATACTCATTTCCTTTTGGTTGAGCAATAGTGTTCTGGGACGACTAAAGACGGAGTGCCTTTGAAAATATCAGTCATTTACTAAACTGTTTCAGTGCTGGGGTTGTGTTTCTGTCTGTAATGTAGGAATATATATATATATATATATATATATATATATATATATATATATATATATATATATATATATATATATATATATATATATATATATATATATATATATATATATATATATATATATATATATATATATATATATATATATGTATATATATATATATATATATATATACATATATATATATATATATAATGGTACATTGCTATAAATATTTTGTTCAATTAGGTTAAGCATTTCTTTCTTTCTTCAATCTCTCACTTATTACAGACTTAGTGCTGACGTTGTTTTTCTCTCTCCTCCTCGACACTTTCCCTCTAACAATCATTTGAGTGAAGGTTAGTTGTGAGCCTGAATGGTAGTTGTAAGTGTATTTGACTGTGCCCTCAGCCAATAATTCGAGGATGTGTGCAAGTAACTTCTTGTTATAAATTTGAATTTTTACGTTCGTTTTCAATTACCCCCTCAAAGTGTATTTTATTGTCTGTATTGCTGGTAAACTTTACTCTTTAGCGTACAAGCTATCGTAGTAAAAGTAATTTTGTTTGAAGGCCCAGTAAACACCTGGACAAATTATTTTAAATTTAAAGTAAAAATAAGGGTTTTTAGTTAAATATCTCGTCAAAATAAACAGAGTTCCTAATATTTTTGGCGACCTTGCCAGGATCAGTTACCAGCAATATAGAAGTTAAGCATTTGAGGGGTTATAAGGAGATAAAAATTAAGTAATTGCTAATAGATTTCACCCTAAGTATGTAACATGGGTTCCCCAAAGGTAAACGTTGAGGGGGCGACGATTCGTTTTTTAGAAGATGATGATTGGGAAAGAAAGATGTATGATTTAAAAAGTAATGATTTGTGGGTCTTTGCAGACTTCCGTTGTTTGAGTGTCCCCACCGAGATCAGGAAGAGTCCTTTGTTATGGGAGGTGGTCAAGGCTGTTAAAGCTTAGAAAGAATCTCTTTTGGAAGTTAGTCATGGTGAAGAAACCCCTTGTAGCTATGAAAAACAGGACGGGGTTAGGCAGAAACTAGCAGGGATGTCAGGTGACTTAAAATTAGATATCTTGAGGGAACAGAGTAAAATAAAAGATTTGGAATTTAAATCCTTACAATTGTGAGCAGAGGAGAGAGCGAAAGATAGGCAACACGAAAAGGAGTTATTAGAACTTCAGATAAAGTTGACTGGTGATAACAGTACTTATAAAAGTAATGATTTCAACTTGATGACTACAATAAAGTTAATTCCTTGCTTTATCGAAGAGGATGTGCCTGAATTTTTCACGGCTTTCGAATGTATTGCTATCAAACTCTCGTGGCCTCGAGATATGTGGACGACTTTAGTGCAATGTAAATTGAAAGGTAAGGCTCAGCGTGTATACAATACACTTAGTGATGAACTTTCCTCAGATTATGATATTGTTAAATCTATTATATTGAAAGTCTATGATCTCGTCCCAGATGCATATCAGCAAAAATTCCGTGATTTAAGGAAAGATTTGGACACTACCTTTATTGAATTTGCCAGGAAGCAAGGACAATTTTTTGAGGATTGGCTAATGAGTAAAGAGGTGGATAACTTTGATAAACTAAAGGAGCTCATCCTGATTGAGGAATTTGAGAGAATGGTGTCTAAAGATCTGAAAATACATCTTGAAAAGCTCAAAATAGATTCTTTTCAAGAAATCGCAATTGCGGCTGACGAATATTCACTAGCTCATCGTCAGGAATCCGTGAAAAGGGAGATATATTTTGACAAGGAAGTTTCCTCCCACGACAATTTGAGAAAAAGTAATAAGCCAAAAGAAACAAGCTTTGTAGTCAAAGATAAAAGTAACTACTCTGCCATAGAGAGTAAGGTCAGTATTGTAATACCGCATAGTTTTCCAATGGTAATAGATCTGGTCATAGTAGTACTACCGGTAGTAGTGACACTCTGAAGTGCAGGTCAAATATTATATGTTTTTGGTGTAGTCGACAGGGGCATACCAAGGCAGAGTGTAGGGCAATGCAAAGATTCTTTGCTAGCCAAAACAGGGAAGCAATCAATCTGCTAACAGCTGAACAACCTTTAGAAGAAGAAACAGAGTGACTAAAATCTCGTAAGTATATCTTGAATGGGTCTATTTTCATTAACAGTGACAAGAGACTAGGCAGAGGTATTAAAATTTTGCATGACACGGGAGCCGCATAATCATTAATTTTAAGAAAATCTGTGCCTCAGGGTTTTGTGTTTGCCAGTAATGATTTTGTGGTCTTGGGAGGGTTTCCAAATACATTAGTATCATGCCCTCTTGAAACACTTTATTTAGAAGCTGATTATTTTAAAGGTAATGCAAAATTAGCAATAGTGGATATTTTGCCCATTCTTGGAATTGACTTGATTTTTGCTAATGATTTGGTGGTTGGAAATGAACTGAATTTTTTCCCAATTTTATGTTTGATAGAGAAAGACTGTCTTTGTGATGGCTCTTTGCCAGAGTTTGGTTGTCCTGTTTCCATTGTTTCTCGTTCTCGTTCAAAGGGGGTAGACTTAGAAGAAATGGATTTAGACTTAGAAAGTATAAATAGACAGGTAACTGACTTTGTGACTAGTGGCAAATTGAGTAGTATAAATTTTGATGATGTTGACTGGGAACCCGAGGCCTTGAAGGAAGCCCAATCAAGGGAGTTTAATGATGTGGCTACTGAATCTATTGTAACTGATTTCTCCAAACCTTATTTTGTTAAAGAAGATGGTCTACTATATAGGGTCAGTAGAGCAGTGGAAGCTCCTGCTGACCAGATAGAAGTGGTCTGTCAGTTGGTAGTTGCCGAAAAGTATCGGAGGAAATTGTTATGGTTATCTCATTAGAAAAATATTGCCGGACATTTCAGTGTCCGGATGACGTTTTAGAAGTTAGCTGAACATTTCTTCTGGCCTGGAATGTGCACAGATGCAAAAAAACATGTCGACTCCTGTAACACCTGCCAAATCGTGGGTAAACCATATCAAAAGGTACCTAAAGCTCCTTTAATTCCAATCCCTGCTGTCGGGGAACCCTTTACGGAAGTCATGGTAGATGTGGTTGGTCCGTTGCCGAGAACACGAAGTGGCAATGAGTATATTTTGTCCATAATAGATAGGATGTCACGCTTTCCTGAGGCTATTCCCTTACAGAGAATAGGGAGTGAGAAAATCAAGGAGGCATTAATTGTATTTTTCACTAGGTTTGGATTTCCCAAGGTTTTGCAAACTGATTGCGGTACAAATTTTACCAGCAGAAACTTTAAAACGAAGATGGAGGAGTTAGGAGTCAAACATACAACCTCGACGCCCTATCATCCTGAAAGTCAGGGTCAAGTGGAGAGGTTCCACCAAACTTTGAAGAGTGTTCTGAAGAAATTTTGTTTCGAGACTGGTAGAGAGTGGGACAAAGAATTGCCATATGCATTATTTGCTTTTAGATCTATTCCAAATGAAACTCATGGATTCTCTCCTTTCAATCTAGTCTTTGGTCATAGTGTGAGAGGTCCTCTTGATGCGGTCAGGGAGCACTGGGAAGGGGAAACCCCGAAAATCAATATACTGGATTATATTTCGAATTTGCAAGCTAAACTTCAAAATGCTTGGTCTTTTGCTAAAGAAAATTTAGCAAAAGGGCAAGCTGTGATGAAAAGTAATTACAACATAAAATCCAGACGCAGAGAATTTTCACCAGGTGACAGTGTTCTGGTTTTGCTTCCTATGCCTAGGAATCCTTTCAAGGCACAATTTTCTGGGCTGTGGAGAATTTTAAATAAAATGAGTGAGGTGAATTACTTATTGGAGACTCCTGGAGGTAGGAGGAAGTCTCAACATTGCCATATAAATATGTTTAAACCTTACGTTAGTAGAAGTAGTGAAGAAGTAGAAGTAGAACCAATTTCTTTAGTTGAAGTGGTTACCGAAGTAGATGAAAAATTGATGATTGGACCAAATATTTCATCAAATAATTCTGATGTCCTTAATAACCTTTCTTCGAAATTTCAGCATTTGGATCCAGATAAAGCTTCTTCCCTTGTTGACTTAATAAATCAATATAAAAACCTTTTTCAGGATGCACCGGGATTGACTACTATTCTAGAACATGATGTAAACGTTGGGGACACCCAACCTATGAAACAATGCCCTTACAGGTTAAATCCCGGAAAAAAGGATATATCTAAGGAAGAAGTTAAATACATGTTAGACCATAATTTGATAACTCCTAGCACTAGTCCGTGGAGTTCTCCTGCTTTTCTTATAAAGAAGGAAGGTGGGCAAAATCGACTGTGTTTTGATTATCGTAAAATCAAGCGTACTGGCAGGTAGGTCTTACTCCTCGGGCAAGGGAAATTTCAGCTTTTGAGACGGGTGATGGACTGTATGAGTGTTTGGTTATGCCATTCGGCATGAAAAACGCAGCTGCTACCTTCCAGAGGTTGATGAACTTGGTAACCAGTGATTTGGAAGGATGTGTTGTCTACATAGACGATTTGGTGATCTACAGTGACGACTGGCCCACTCACATTAAACGAATTAAGGCACTGTTTGAAAAGCTTCGAAAAGCTGGTCTTGTTATAAATTTAGGAAAAAGTGACTTTGCTAGAGCCAAGGTTGTTTACCTAGGACATGAAATTGGACTGGGCGAAGTAGCTCCTAAAAAGGCAAATGTAGAAGCCAAAACGATTTTTCCTGTCCCTACCAACTGGAGAGGTGTGAGAAGATTCCTCGGTATGGTAGGATACTATAACAGATTTATCAAAAATTTCTCTGACTTGACCATTCCTTTAACAGACCTATAAGAGAAAAATTTAAAATTCGTTTAGGATAGTAATTGTCAGGCGGCTTTTGGAAAGTTAAAAGGTGCTCTGACAAGCTACGCACTTTTGCGATCCCCAGATTTTTTTCTCCCTTTC
>NC_090736.1:92338381-92353381 GCF_036898095.1 Palaemon carinicauda
TTTATATATATACACAAAGTAAACATTAATGACCATTCACTCTCTCATAAACCGTAGACAAAGCATCAGGTACAATATTCTTTCTGCCGGCAATATGCTTAATAATAAGTTTGTACTCCTGGAGTACTAAACTCCATCTAAGTATTCGTACGTTTTCGTTCTTAAAACAGTTAATGAATATCAATGGATTGTGACCGAAGAAAACTTCTATTTGGGAGAAGTGATTTGATAAATAAATATTAAGATAATTTAGCGCTTTAATTAAAGCAAGGGCCTCCTTTTTTATTGTCAGATATTTCCTCTTGGCTGGTGACAATTTCTTTGAGAAGAAAGCTACTGGATGGTTAATTCCTTCTTGGTCTCCCTGGAGAAGTACTGCACCCAATCCGGTGTCGCTCGCATCTGTGGCTAAAGAGAAAGGGAGAGAAAAATCTGGGGATCGCAAAACTGGGTAGCTTGTCAGAGCACCTTTTAACTTTCCAAAAGGTCTGTTAAAGGAATGGTCAAGTCAGAGAAATTTTCAATAAATATGTTATAATATCCTACCATACCGAGGAATCTTATCACACCTCTCCAGTTGGTAGGGACAGGAAAAATCGTTATGGCTTCTACATTCGCCTTTTTAGGAGCTACTTCGCCCGGTCCAATTTCATGTCCTAGGTAAACAACCTTGGCTCTAGCAAAGTCACTTTTTCCTAAATTTATAACAAGACCAGCTTTTCGAAGCTTTTCAAACAGTGCCTTAATTCGTTTAATGTGAGTGGGCCCGTCGTCACTGTAGATCACCAAATCGTCTATGTAGACAACACATCCTTCCAAATCACAGGTTATCAAGTTCATCAACCTCTGGAAGGTGGCAACTGCGTTTTTCATGCCGAATGGCATAACCAAACACTCATACAGTCCATCACTCGTCACAAAAGCTGAAATTTCCCTTGCCCGAGGTGTAAGACCTACCTGCCAGTACCCTTTTAATAGGTCAAACTTGCTGATGAATTTAGCGGACCCTCTGCGGTCGATACAGTCCTCCACCCGAGGCAAAGGATAAGAATCTGTTTTAGTAACTTCGTTGATTTTACGATAATCAAAACACAAGTCGATTTTGCCCACCTTCCTTTTTTATAAGAAAAACAGGAGAACTCCACGGACTAGTGCTAGGAGTTATCAAATTATGGTCTAACATGTATTTAACTTCTTCCTTAGCTATATCCTTTTTATCCGGGATTTAACCTGTAAGGGCATTTTTTCATAGGTTGGGTGTCCCCAACGTTTACATCATGTTCTAAAATAGTATTCAATCCCGGTGCATCCTGAAAAAGGTTTTTATATTGATTTATTAAGTGAACAAGGGAAGAAGCTTTATCTGGATCCAAATGCTGAAATTTCGAAGAAAGGTTATTAAGGACATCAGAATTATTTGATGAAATATTTGGTCCAATCGTCAATTTTTCATCAACTTCGGTAACCACTTCAACTAAAGAAATTGGTTCTACTTCTACTTCTTCACTACTTTTACTAACATAAGGTTTTAACATAATTATATGGCAAAGTTGACACTTCCTCCTACCTCCAGGAGTCTCCACTAAGTAATTTACTCCACTCATTCTCTTAAAATTCTCCACGGCCCATAAAATTGTGCCTTGAGAGGATTCCTAGGCATAAGAAGCAAAACCAGAACTCTGTCACCTGGTGAAAATTCTCTGCGTCTGGATTTTATGTTGTAATTACTTTTCATCACAGCTTGCCCTTTTGCTAAATTTTCTTTAGCAAAAGACCAAGCATTTTGAAGTTTAGCTTGCAAATTCGAAATATAATCCAGTACATTGATTTTCGGGGTTTCCCCTTCCCAGTGCTCCCTGACCACATCAAGAGGACCTCTCACACTATGACCAAAGACTAGATTGAAAAGAGAGAATCCAAGAGTTTCATTTGGAATAGATCTAATAGCAAATAATGCATTTGGCAATTCTTTGTCCCACTCTCTACCAGTCTCGAAACAAAATTTCTTCAGAACACTCTTCAAAGTTTGGTGGAACCTCTCCACTTGACCCTGACTTTCAGGATGATAGGGCGTCGAGATTGTATGTTTGACTCCTAACTCCTCCATCTTCGTTTTAAAGTTTCTGCTGGTAAAATTTGTACCGCAATCAGTTTGCAAAACCTTGGGAAATCCAAACCTAGTGAAAAATACAATTAATGCCTCCATGATTTTCTCACTCCCTATTCTCTGTAAGGGAATAGCGTCAGGGAACCGTGACATCCTATCTATTATGGACAAAATATACTCATTACCACTTTGTGTTCTCGGCAACGGACCAACCATATCTACCATGACTTCCCTAAAGGGTTCCCCGACAGCAGGGATTGAAATTAAAGGAGCTTTAGGTACCTTTTGATATTGTTTACCCACGATTTGGCAGGTGTTACAAGAGTCGACATGTTTTTTTGCATCTGTGCACATTCCAGGCCAGACGAAATGTTCGGCTAACTTCTGAAACGTCTTCCGGACACCGAAATGTCCGGCAAGATTTTTCTAATGAGATAACCATAACAATTTCCTCCGATACTTTTCGGGAACTACCAACTGACAGACCACTTCTATCTGGTAAGCAGGAGCTTCCACTGCTCTACTGACCCTATACAGTAGACCATCTTCTTTAACAAAATAAGGTTTGGAGAAATCATTTACAATAGATTCAGTAGTCACATCATTAAACTCACTTGATTGGGCTTCCTTCAAGGACTCGGGTTCCCAGTCAACATTATCAAAATTTATACTACTCAATTTGCCACTAGTCACAAAGTCAATTACCTGTCTATTTATAATTTCTTAGTCTAAATCCATTTCTTCTAAGTCTACCCCCTTTGAACGAGAACGAGTAACAATGGAAACAGGACAACCAAACTCTGGCAAAGAGCCATCACAAAGACAGTCTTTCTCTATCAAACATAAAATTGGGAAAAAATTTAGTTCATTTTCAACCACCAAATCATTAGCAAAAATAAAGTCAATTCCAAAAATGGGCAAAGTATCCACTATTGCTAATTTTGCATTACCTTTAAAATAATCAGCTTCTAAATAAAGTGTTTCAATAGGGCATGATACTAATGTATTTAGAAACCATCCCAAGACCACAAAATCATTACTGGCAAACACAAAACCCTGAGGCACAGATTTTCTTAAAATTAATGATTGTGCGGCTCCCGTGTCATGCAAAATTTTAATACCTCTGCCTAGTCTCTTGTCACTGTTAATGAAAATAGACCCATTCAAGATATACTTGCGAAATTTTAGTCACTCTGTTTCTTCTTCTGAAGGTTGTTCTGCTGTTAGCAGATTATTTGCTTCCCTGTTTTGGCTAGCAAAGAATCTTTGCATTACCCTACACTCTGCCTTGGTATGCCCCTTTCGACTACACTAAAAACATATAATATTTGACCTGCGCTTTAGAGTGTCACTACTACCGGTAGTACTACTATGACCAAATCTATTACTATTGGAAAAACTACGCGGTATTACACTACTGATCTAACTCTCTATGGCAGAGTAGTTATTTTTATCTTTGACTACAAAGCTTGTTTCTTTTGGCTTATTACTTTTTCTCAAATTGTCGTGGGAGGAAACTTCCTTGCCCAAATTGATCTTCCTTTTCACGGATTCCTGACGATGAGCTAGTGAATATTCGTCAGCCGCAATTGTGATTTCTTGAAGAGAATCTATTTTGAGCTCTTCAAGATGTATTTTCAGATCTTTAGACACCATTCTCTTAAATTCCTCAATCAAGATGAGCTCCTTTAGTTTATACAAGTTATCCACCTCTTTACTCTTTAGCCAATCCTCAAAAAAATTGTCCTTGCTTCCTGGCAAATTCAATAAAGGTAGTGTCCAAATCTTTCCTTAAATCACGGAATTTTTGCTGATATGTATCTGGGACGAGATCATAGGCTTTCAATATAATGGAATTAACAATATCATAATCTGACGAAAGTTCATCACTAAGTGTATTGTATACACGCTGAGCCTTACCTTTCAATTTACATTGCACTATGGTCTCCACATATCTCGAGGCCACGAGAGTTTGATAGCAATACATTCAAAAGCCGTGAAAAATTCAGGCACATCCTCTTCGATAAAGCAAGGAATTAACTTTATTGCAGTCATCAAGTTGAAATCATTACTTTCATAAGTACTGTTATCACCAGTCAACTTTATCTGAAGTTCTAATAACTCCTTTTCATGTTGCCTATCCTTCGCTCTCTCCTCTGCTCACAATTGTAAGGATTTAAATTCCAAATCTTTTATTTTACTCTGTTTTCTCAAGATATCTAACTGTAAGTCACCTGACCTCCCTGCTAGTTCCTGCCTAACCCCATCCTGTTTTTCATTGCTACAAGGGGTTTCTTCACCATGACTAACTTCCAAAAGAGATTCTTTATAAGCTTTAACAGCCTTGACCACCTCCCATAACAAAGGACCCTTCTTGATCTCGGTGGGGACACTCAAACAACAGAAGTCTGCAAAGAACCACAAATCATTCCTTTTTAAATCATACATCTTTCTTTCCCAATCATCATCTTCTAAAAGACGAATCATCGCCCCCTCAACGTTTACCTTTGGGGAACCCATGTTACACACTTAGGGTGAAATCTATTAGCAATTACTTAAATTTTATCTCCTTATAACCCCTCAAGTGCTTAACTGCTATATTGCTGGTAACTGATCCTGGCAAGGTCGCCAAAAAAATATTAGGAACTCTGTTATTCGGAAGAGATATTTAATTAAAAACCCTTATTTTTACTTTAAATTTAAAATAATTTGTCCAGGTCTTTACTGGGCCTTCCAACAATATTGCTTTTACTATGATAGCTTTTAGGCTAAAGAGTAAAGTTTACCAGCAATACAAACAATAAAATACACTTTGAGGGGGTAATTGAAAACGAACGTAAAAATTCAAATTTATAACAAGAAGTTACTTGCACACATCCTCGAATTATTGGCTGAGAGCACAGTCACATACACTTACAACTACCATTCAGGCTCACAACTAACCTTAACTCAAATGATTGTTAGAGTGAAAGTGTCGAGGAGGAGAGAGAAAAACAACGTCAGCACTAAGTCTGTAATAAGTGAGAGATTGAAGAAAGAAAGAAATGCTTAACCTAATTGAACAAAATATTTATAGCAATGTACATTATATATATACATATATATATATATATATATATATATATATATATATATATATATTACAGACAAAAACACAACCCCAGCACTGAAACAGTTTCGTAAATGAGTGATAGTTTCGAAGGCACTCCGTCTTTAGACGTCCCAGGACACTATTGCTCAACCACAAGAAATTAGTATTTTCGTGGATAAAAAGAACACGCATAATCGGAAGCTTACTCTTCTTCACGATCAAAAGGCATCCTAATGACTCTCAGAAGATCTTGAGACAACGGCCGTTTTTAGAATGATTCTAGAGGTGTCACCATAACTAGTTGAGAGGACTCAAGACGTAGACGATGACGATGGTCTTGGTACACTTAGAAGCACGAAAACGCAACCGCAGCCACAAAAGGGGGTCAGGTGTTTGCATCCGAGGACATTGATGCATCAGAAGCAGACAAGTTCACTCGAAGCAAAACTTCCAACAAAATATACGTTGAGAGCAATGGTGCAAGGTGGTGATCGCCACACTGAACAACAGGCTATAAACAAGGGCGATAACTTCTCCACAGGAGAGCCAAAAGCAATCTCCCCTCCATCCAGACGAAAAATATGTAAATCGCCTCTTAAACAGTCCAACGTGGCAGGAGACAGAACATGAAACTACCAAAGCACTCATACATGAAAGTAAAGAAAACTTTTCATGGGCGGAGTACCAATTAGCAAATAACTTTCAGTAGGGGAAGTGCAACAATACAAAACTCGAACCAAGAATTCAAGGCTCAAAAGAACTGGTAAAATATTGACAGCAATTAATGAACAATATGTATATATATATATATATATATATATATATATATATATATATATATATATATATATATATATATATATATATATATATATATATATATATATATATATATATATATACTGTATAAATATAACATATATAGATATATATATATGTATATGTATATATATATATATATATATATATATATATATATATATATATATATATATATATATATATATATATATATATATATATATATATATATTTATATATACATATATGTATATATATATATATATACATATATATATATATATATATATATATATATATATATATATATATATATATATATATATATATATATATATATATTGTAATAACAGCTACTTAAGTTTTATCTTGTGGCTCCATTAAAGTAAACATTTTTTTATTAATTGCTGTCAATATTTTATCAGTTCATTTGAGCATCAAATTCTCGGTTCAAGTTTTGTATTGTTGCGCTCCCCCACCGAATGTTATTTGCTAATTGGTACTCCGCCCATGAAATGTTTTCTTTATTTTCATGTATGAGTGCTTTGGTAGTTTCGTCTTCTGTTTCCTGCCACGTTGGACGGTTTAAGAGGCGATTTACATATTTTTCGTCTGGATGGAGGGGACATTGTTTTCGGCTCTCTTGTGGAGAAGTTCTCGCCCTTTTCTTTCACGGCCCGTTGATCTGTGTGGCGGTCACCACCTTGCACAAATGCTCTGCTACGTATACTTTGTTGAAAGTCTTGCTTCGAGTGGACATGTCTGCTGCTGATGTATCAATGTCCTTTGGATGCATACACCTGACCCCCTTTTGTGGCTGCGGTTGTGTTCGCAAGCTTCTAAGTGTACCGAGACCATCGTCATCGTCTACGTCTTGAGTCCTCTCGACTAATTATGGTGACGCCTCTAGAATCATTCTAAAAACGGTCGTTGTCTCGAGATCTTCTGAGAGTCGTTAGGAGGCCTTTTGATCGTGAAGAAAAGTAAGCTTCCGATTATGTGTGTTCTTTGTATCCGCGAATATATTCTTTTCCTTGTATTTGAGGAATAGTGTCCTGGGAAGACTAAAGCCGGAGTGCCTTCGAAACTAAGTTGTTTCAGTGCTGGAATTGTGTTTTCGTCCGTAACGTGGGAACATATATATATGTAATGGTACATTTCCATAAATATTGTGTGCAGTTAGGCTAAGCTTTTCTTTCTTTCTTTAATCTCTCACTTATTATTGACTTTGTGCGGAAGTTGTTTTTCTCCCTTTTCCTCGATACTTTCCCTCGAACTATCATTTGAGTGAAGGTTAGCTGTGAGTCTGAATGGTAGTTGTAAGTGTATGTGACTGTGCCTTCAGCCAATAATTCGAGGATGTGTGGTAATAACTTCTTGTAATAAATCGTAATTTTTACGTTTGTTTTCAATTACCCCCTCAAAGTGTATTTTTATTCTCTGTATTGCTGGTAAACTTTACTCTTTAGCCTACAAGCTATCGTAGTAAAAGCAATTTTGTTGGAAGACCCAGTAAACGCTTGGACAAATTATTTTATATTTATGGTAAAATAAGTGATTTTTGTTAAATATCTCTTCCGAATAACAGAGTTCCTAACATTTTTGGCGAGCGAGACAAGATTTGTTACCAGCAATATAGCAGTTGAACACTTGAGGGGTTATAAGGAGATAAAATTTAGGTAATTGATAATAGGTTTCACCCAAAGTAGGTAACATGGGATCCCCAAAGGAAAACGTGGAGGAGGCGGCGATTCGTTTCTTAGATGATGATGATTGGGAAAGAAAGCTGTATGATTTAAAAAGGGATGATTTGTGGTTCTTTGTAGACTTCTTTAGGTTGAGTCTTCCCACCGAGATCAGGAAGGGTCATTTTGTTATGGGAGGAGGTTAAGGCTTGTTAAAGCTTATAAAGAATCTATTTTGGAAGTTAGTCATGGTGAAGAAACTCCTGGTAGCAATGAAAAACAGGACAGGGTTAGGCAGGAACTAGCAGGGAGGTCAGGTGACTTACAGTTAGATATCTTGAGGGAACAGAGTAAAATGAAAGATTTGGAATTTAAATCCTTACAAATGTAAGCAGAGGAGAGAGCTAAGGATAGGCAACACGAAAAGGAGTTATTAAAACTTCAGATAAAGTTGAGTGGTGATAATAGTACTTATAAGAATAATAATTTCAACTTGATGACTGCAATAAAGTTAATTCCTTGCTTTATCGAAGAGGATGTGCCTGAATTTTTCACGGCTTTCGAACGTATTGCTATTAAACTCTCGTGGCCTCGAGATATGTGGACGACTTTAGTGCAATGTAAATTGAAAGGTAAGGCTCAGCGTGTATACAATACACTTAGTGATGAACTTTCCTCAGATTATGATATTGTTAAATCCATTATATTGAAAGCCTATGATCTCGTCCCAGAAGCATATTGGCAAAAATTCCGTGATTTAATGAAAGATGTGGACACTACCTTTATTGAATTTGCCAGGAAGAAAGAACAATTTTTTGAGGATTGGCTAAGGAGTAAGGAGGTGGATAACTTTGATGAACTAAAGGAACTCATCCTGATTGAGGAATTTAAGAGAATGGTGTCTAAAGACCTTAAAATACACCTTGAAGAGCTCAGAATAGATTCTCTTCAAGAAATCGTAATTGCGGCTGACGAATATTCACTAGCTCATCGTCAGGAATCTGTGAAAAGGGAGATCAATTTTGGCAAGGAAGTTTCCCCCATGACAAATTGAGAAAAGTAATAATCCAAAAGAAACAAGCTTTGTAGTCAAAGATGAAAATAACTACGCTGGCATAGAAGGTAAGGTCAGTAGTGTAATACCTCGTAGTTTTTCCAATAGTAATAGATTTAGTAATAGCACTACTACCGGTAATAGTGATAATCTGGAGCACAGGTCAAATATTACATGTTTTTGGTGTAGTCGAAAGGGGCATATCAAGGCAGAGTGTAGAGCAATGCAAAGATTCCTTGCTAGCCAAAACAGGGAAGCAATCAATCTGTTAACAGCTGAACAACCTTCAGAAGAAGAAACGAAGTGACTAAAATTTCGTAAGTATATCTCGAATGGGTCTATTTTCATTAACAGTGACAAGAGACTAGGCAGAGGTATTAAGATTTTGCGTGACACGGAAGCCGCACAGTCATCAATTTTAAGAAAATCTGTGCCTCAGGGTTTTGTGTTTGCCAGTAATGATTTTGTGGTCTTGGGAGGTTTTCCAAATACATTAGTATCGTGCCCTCTTGAAACACTTTATTTAGAAGCTGAATATTTTAAAGGTAATGCAAAATTAGCAATAGTGGATACATTGCCCTTTCCTGGAATTGACTTTATTTTTGCTAATGATTTGGTGGTTGAAAATGAACAAAATTTTTTTCCAATTTTATCTTTGATAGAGAAAGACTGTCTTTGTGATGGCTCTTTGCTGGAGTTTAGTGTTCCTGTTTCCATTGTCACTCGTTCTCATTCAAAGGGGGTAGACTTAGAAGAAATGGATTTAGACTTAGAAAGTGTAAATAGACAGGTAACTGACTTTGTGAATAGTGGATAATTGAGTAATATAATTTTTTATGTTGACTGGGAACCCGAGGCCTTGAAGGAAGCCCAATCAAGGGAATTTAATGATCTGACTACTGAATCTATTGTAACTGATTTCTCCAAACCTTATTTTGTTAAAGAAGATGGTCTACTATATAGGGTCAGTAGAGCAGTGGAAGCTCCTGCTGACCAGATAGAAGTGGTCCGACAGTTAGTAGTTCCCGAGAAGTATCGGAGGAAATTGTTATGTTTGTATCATGAGAACAATCTTGCCGGACATTTCGGTGTCTGGAAGACTTTTCAGAAGTTAGCCGAACATTTCCTCTGGACTGGAATGCGCACATATGTAAAAAAAACATGTCGACTCTTGTAACACCTGCCAAATCGTGGGTAAGCCAAATCAAAAGGTACCTAGAGCTCCTTTAATTCCAATTCCTGCTGTTGGGGAACCGTTTAGGGAAGTCATAGTAGATGTGGTTGGTCCGTTGCCGAGAACACGAAGTGGCAATGAGTATATTTTGTCCATAGTAGATAGGATGTCACGCTTCCCTGAGGCTACTCCCTTACGGAGAATAGGGAGTGAGAAAATCATGGAGGCATTAATTGTATTTTTTACTAGGTTTGGCTTTCCCAAGGTTTTGCAAACTGATTGCGGTACAAATTTTACCAGCAGAAATTTTAAAAGGAAGATGGAGGAGTTGGGAGTCAAACATACAACCTCAACTCCCTACCATCCTGAAAGTCAGAGTCAAGTGGAGAGGTTCCACCAAACTTTGAAGAGTGGTCTGAAGAAATTTTGTTTCGAGACTGGTAGCGAGTGGGACAAAGAATTGCCAAATGCATTATTTGCTATTATATCTATTCCAAATGAAACTCTTGGGTTCTCTCCTTTCAATCTAGTCTTTGGTCATAGTGTGAGAGGTCCTCTTGATGTGGTCAGGGAGCACTGGGAAGGGGAAACCCCAGAAATCAATGTACTGAACTATATTTCGAATTTACAAGCTAAACTTCAAAATGCTTGGTCTTTTGCTAAAGAAAATTTCGCTAAAGGGCAAGCTGTAATGAAAAGTAATTACGACAAAAAATCTAGACGCAGAGAATTTTCACCAGGTGACAGAGTTCTGGTTTTATTCCTATGCCTGGGAATCCTCTCAAGGCATAATTTTCTGGGCCGTGGAGAATTTTAAAGAAAATGAGTGAAGTAAATTACTTAGTGGAGACTCCTGGACGTAGGAGGAAGTCTCAACATTGCCATATAAATGTGTTAAAACCTTATGTTAGTAGAAGTAGTGAAGAAGTAGAAGTAGGACCTATTTCTTTAGTTGAGGTGGTTACCGAAGTTGATGAAAAATTGACAATTGGACCAAATATTTTATCAAATAATTCTGATGTCCTTAATAACCTTTCTTTGAAATTTCAGCATTTGGATCCAGATAAAGCTTCTTCCCTTGTTGACTTAATAAATCAATATAAAGACCTTTTTCAGGATGCACCGGGATTGACTACTATTTTAGAACATGATGTAGACGTTGGGGACACCCAACCTATGAAACAATGCCCTTACAGGTTAAATCCCGTAAAAACGGATATAGTTAAGGAAGAGGTTAAATACATGTTAGACCATAATTTTATAACTCCTAGCACTAGTCCGTGGAGTTCTCCTATGGTTCTTGTAAAGAAGGAAGGTGGGCAAAATCGATTGTGTTTTGATTATCGTAAAATCAACGAGGTTACTAAAACAGATTCTTATCCTTTGCCTCGGGTGGAGGACTGTATCGACCGCATAGGGTCCTCTAATTTATCAGTAAGTTTGACCTATTAAAAGGGTACTGGCAGGTCGGTCTTACTCCTCGGGCAAGGGAAATTTCAGCTTTTGTGACGGGTGATGGACTGTACGAGTGTTTGGTTATGCCATTCGTCATGAAAAACGCAGCCGCCACCTTCCAGAGGTTGATGAACTTGGTAACCTGTGATTTGGAAGGATGTGTTGTCTACATAGACGATTTGGTGATCTACAGCGACGACTGGCCCGCTCACATTAAACAAATTAAGGCACTGTTTGAGAAGCTTTGAAAAGCTGGTCTTGTTATAAATTTAAGAAAAAGTGACTTTGCTAGAGCCAAGGTTGTTTACCTAGGACATGAAATTGGACTGGGTGAAGTAGCTCCTAAAAAGGCGAATGTAGAAGCCATAACGATTTTTCCTGTCCCTACCAACCGGAGAGGTGTGAGAAGGTTTCTCGGTATGGTAGGATATTATAACAGATTTATTAAAAATTTCTCTGACCTGGCCATTCCTTTAACAGATATATTAAAGAAAAATGTAAAGTTTTTTGGGATAGTAATTGTCAGGAGGCTTTTGAAAAGTTAAAAGGCGCTCTGACAATCTACCCTCTTTTGCGATCCCCAGATTTTTCTCTCCCTTTCTCTTTGGCCACAGATGCGAGCGACACCGGATCGGGTGCAGTGCTTCTCCAGGGAGATCAAGAAGGAATTAACCATCCAGTAGCTTTCTTCTCAAAGAAATTGTCACCAGCCAAGAGGAAATATTCGACAATAGAAAGGGAGGCCCTTGCTTTAATTAAAGCGATAAATCATTTTAATATTTATTTATCAAATCACTCCTCCCAAATAGAAGATTACTTGGATCACAACCCATTGATTTTCATAAACCGTTTTAAGAACAAAAACTCACGATTACTTAGATGGAGTTTAGTACTCCAGGAGTACAACCTTACTATTAAGCATATTGCCGGAAGAAAGAATATTGTGCCTGATGCTTTGTCTAGGGTTTATAAGAGAGTGGACGGTCATTAGTGTTTACCTTGTATATATATATATATATATATATATATACATATATATATATATATATATATATATATATATATCTTTTTTTTGCAGTCTAATCATATTTTTTCATTTCAGATTATGTTTAGTCAAATTATGTTCACCATTTTTTTTCTTTAATAGTTTAGAATCTGTTTTGGTACTCTATTAATTATCTTTAAGTTTACTATTTCTTTTATTATCAATGTAAGTTCACAATTCAGTTTAGAAAAAAAATATATTATTTTTCTTACTGGTGGGGGGCTGTAATATCAGCTACTTAAGTTTTATCTTGTGGCTCCATTAAAGTAAACATTTGTTTATTAATTGCTGTCAATATTTTATCAGTTCATTTGAGCCTCGAATTCTTGGTTCGAGTTTTGTATTGTTGCGCTCCCCAACCGAATGTTATTTGCTAATTGGTACTCCGCCCATGAAATGTTTTCTTTACTTTCATGTATGAGTGCTTTGGTAGTTTCGTCTTCTGTCTCCTGCCACGTTGGACGGTTTAAGAGGCGATTTACATATTTTCCGTCTGGATGGAGGGGACATTGTTTTCGGCTCTCTTGTGGAGAAGTTCTCGCCCTTTTCTTTCACGGCCCGTTGATCTCTGTGGCGATCACCACCTTGCACAAATGCTCTGCTACCTATACTTTGTTGGAAGTCTTACTTCGAGTGGACTCGTCTGCTGCTGATGTATCAATGTCCTTTGGATGCATACACCTGACCCCCTTTTGTGGCTGCGGTTGTGTTCGCGAGCTTCTTAGTGTACCGAGACCATCGTCATCGTCTACGTCTTGAGTCCTCTCGACTAGTTATGGTGACGCCTCTAGAATCATTCTAAAAACGGTCGTTGTCTCGAGATCTTCATAGAGTCGTTAGGAGGCCTCTTGATCGTGTAGGAAAGTAAGCTTCCGATTATGTGTGTTCTTTGTATCCGCGAATATATTCTTTTCCTTTTGGTTGAGGAATAGTGTCCTGGGAAGACTAAAGCCGGAGTGCCTTCGAAACTAAACTGTTTCAGTGCTGGAATTGTGTTTTCGTCCGTAACGTGGGAACATATATATATATGTAATGGTACATTTCCATAAATATTGTGTCCAGTTAGGCAAAGCTTTTCTTTCTTTCTTTAATCTCTCACTTATTATTGACTTTGTGCGGAAGTTGTTTTTCTCCCTTCTCCTCGATACTTTCCCTCGAACTATCATTTGAGTGAAGGTTAGCTGTGAGTCTGAATGGTAGTTGTAAGTGTATGTGAGTGTGCCTTCAGCCAATAATTCGAGGATGTGTGCTAATAACTTCTTGTAATAAATCTTAATTTTTACGTTTGTTTTCAATTACCCCCTCAAAGTGTATTTTTATTCTCTGTATTGCTGGTAAACTTTACTCTTTAGCCTACAAGCTATCGTAGTAAAAGCAATTTTGTTGGAAGACCCAGTAAACGCTTGGACAAATTATTTTATATTCAAGGTAAAATAAGGGATTTTTGTTAAATATCTCTTCCGAATAACAGAGTTCCTAACAATATATATATATATATATATATATATATCATCATCGTCGGCGCCCACTCGTGTCCGACTATTGGGTTCTGTTGTTAGCCATCAGCCGCCTATCTATGTGGTGGGTGCTTATGTCTGATGTGGCTGTTAAGTCCTAGTCTGTGGTGGAAGAGTCGCAGACAGTGTTCACAAGAGAGGGTAGGTGGTGGGCAGGGCTGTTCTAATCGCTCTCTCCTTCTTCTCTTCCTAGCCTCCTCATTTTGTCTCCTCCTCTCCTCGAAGTCCAATGTGCCATGGTGTACTGTACTCCTCCAGGTTTTCCTGTCCCTGGCTGTTTCTTCCCATGATGAAGGATCGATGTCAGTTAGAGCCAGGGTGCGCTTTAGTTGATCTTTATAGTGCATTTTCGGGGCTCCTCGCGGTCTGGTGGCCTGGGTCAGTTCTCCGTAGAATGTTTTCTTTGGGAGCCTAGATGGATCCATCCTATGCACGTGTCCTATCCAGCGGAGGCGATGGTGGATGATGGTGGCCTCCACGCTGGTCAGCGAGGCACGTTCTAAGACTTCAATGTTGGTGGTATGGCTCTCCCAGGGGATTTTCAAGATCTGCCTCAGTTTCACTTGTTGGAAGCGTTCTAGGTTTTTAATATCGTTTCTTGTAGTGTCCATGTTTCACATGCATACAGGAGCGTGGAGAGGACTACTGCCCTGAACACCATTATTTTGGTGGTCATTGTCAGTGCGTGGTTGTTAAATACGCGGCAGTTGAGTCGGCCAAAGGCGGAGTGGGCTGCCTTGATCCTGTTTTCCACGTCCTTTTTGCTTTTGGGAGCTGATGTTAGGATGCTCCCTAGGTAGGAGAACTGGTCCACCTGTTCTAACGGTTGGTCATTCACTGTGGTATTGAAGTTTGGGAGCATCAGTCCTGGTGGATGTTGGACGAGGGTCTTGGTTTTATCTGTGTTGACTTGCATCCCAAAACGTTCGTAGGCAGAGTTGTATGCATCAGCTAACGACTGCAGGTCCTCTGCCGTCTGACCAGGGGTGGCATTGTCGTCAGCATAATGCAGTTCTCTCACTGCACACAAGGTGGTCTTGGTTCTGGCGCGGAGTCTGGTGAGGTTGAAAG
>NC_090736.1:92358381-92363381 GCF_036898095.1 Palaemon carinicauda
AGAGATTTAGAGAACAATGACACTCCCTTACCCGCTACCTGGGTTTGACTCAGGTGTGCGTAGGAGGAGTCCCGAAAGCTCGTTAGACACCTGCTAAAAAGGGTAATTTCTAGGGGCGGGTATATTCTTGTTTTCTTCTTATTTTACTTTCATTACAGTTATTTATATGTCAATGCGGTAGCCTTATCTATATAAATACATAAGCAAAACATACACAAAAATACAAAATATATATACATATATATATATACATACATATATATTATATATATATATACACACACACATACATATACATATACATACACATACACATATACATATATATACATACATACAGATACAAATACATATACATATACATAAATACTTACACATACATATACATACACACACATATACATATATATACACATACATATATACATATATACATATATACACATACATACTTATGCATATATACATTTATATGTATACAACATTAATATCATAAACATATAATCATGTATATATCAATACTTATATCTAGCATAACACTATATAGTGCCAATATACTTATGCATACTATATAAAATAATTGTTTCCTTTAATGAATGGTAGCTTAGGTCTAAATATTAATTTCACACCGACGTTAATTATTCACAATACATTCATTCTACAGAATGTGTGGTTGATTTGTCAAATAAAATTCTAGATGAAAATGTGAAGTGTGCCTTGGGATACGGTTTAAATTTCTCGATGTCATCAAGTGCAGTGAATAGTGTAGAAATTACAAATGGAGTGTCTAACCTGGAGAATTCAGTGATATTTCTGTAGAAGAAGTAAATATGATTAAGGGTATTATATACAGCAATATGAAAAAAACCAGTGGTTCCAAATTGCCCAAAAAGATTCAAGGGAGCAATTGCCGAATTGAAGCAAGATAGAAATATTAAGTTGACAAAAGCCGATAAATCTGGAGCACTGGTAATCTTGAATAAAAATGATTATATAGAAAAAATGGAAAACCTCTTGAGTGATGAAAACACATACATGGAATTAAGAAAAAATCCAATTGAGTTTGTGAATAGTAGTTACAACAAAAAAAGTGATTAAAAGGGAATGAAGATCTGATAAAAAAGGTTTGTACAATATCACCAACATTGCCATATATGTATGGAACTATTAAAACTCATAAGCCAAATTATCCAGCTAGGCCAATAATTAGCTCTGTAGGTTCAGCAGCATATAAATTATCTAAGTACCTTGTGAATATCCTCAATCCTTAGTTGGCACCATCTCATATTCAAATATAAAAAATAATGTAGACTTGATTAACAAACTGAATGAAGTACAGATCAACAGTACCTGTAGGCTTGTCAGTTTTGATGTAGTCTCACTATTCACAAAAGTACCTATTGATGACATGTTGGAATTTTATCTGAAACATTAGATAATAGACAATTGAATCTACCATTCTCCATACACACTTTAATAGAATTAATTAAATTATGTATAAAAGATTGTAAATTTGAATTCAATGGAGATTTTATGCAAAAACTTTTGGTATGGCTATGGGAAACCCTTTATCCCCAGTATTGAGCAATCTATATATGGATTTTTTGAAAGCAGAATCGTAAAAACATCATACCTAATAATTGTAAAATGGTTTTCGATATATTGACGACATAATATGTGTGGCCAGGAAATGAAAATTTAGATAACTTTCTTCTTAGATTGATAGTTTGGTACCATCAATAAATTTCACTATGGAGCTGGAGAATAATTGTACCCTACCTTTTTTGGATTGTCGCATACATAGATGTAATAATAGTCTCAAGTTCAGTGTATACAGAAAGCCAACGAATATCTCGGCATATGTCCATTATTACTCAAACCAAGGCAACAAAGTTAAGAAATCTGTATTTACTTCTATGTTTTTAAGAGCATTCCGAGTCTGCAGCCCTGAATATATTGATGACGAAATAAATGGTATTAGAGCAATAGGTAAAAAACTAAAGTATCCTGAAATTGTATTAGATGATGCCCTAAGAACAGCAAAAAAGACTTTTTTCGGTAATGATAACAGAAAAAACTATAACACACAAAATTTACTTGTACTACCTTATTGTGATTCATTTAAAGAATTCCCCAACTGTTAAAAAACTTCAATGTAAATGTAGCATTTAAGAGTAAAAAATACAATAAAAACAGCCTTAATAAAGAATTCTCCTGACATTACCAAGGGATGTGTATATCGTATTCCATGCAATGCTTGTGAAAAATACTATATTGGTCAAACTGGTAAAGCCCTAGAAAAGAGAATTGAACAACATAAGAAAAGTGTCAGGTATTGCTCAAGATAATAATGCACTCTTTGCCCACGTTAGAGATAAAAATCACCCTATTAATTGGTCAGGTGCAAAGAAATTGGTTCATTCAAATAACTTAGTAGAAAGAAACATCCATAGAGTCCAGTTTCATAAAAGAAACCTTTGAAAACAACTTGAATATTGGTCATGGAATGTATAAACTCGACGCCTTTATATGTAAAGAGATTTGTAAACTATATAAAAAAAACATTACCACTTAATGTAGAATTGAATGTATTGTGAATAATTAACGTCGCTGTGAAATTAATATTTAGACCTAAGCTACCATTCATTAAAGGAAACAATTGTTTTATATAGTAAAGCATAAGTATATTGGCACTATATAGTGTTATGCTAGATATAAGTATTGATATATACATGAGTATATGTTTATGATATTAATGTTGTATACATATAAATGTATATATGCATAAGTATGTATGTGTATATATGTATATATGTATATATGTATGTGTATATATATGTATATGTGTGTGTATGTATATGATGTGTAAGTATTTATGTTATGTATATGTATTTGTATCTGTATGTATGTATATATATGTTATATGTGTATGTGTATGTATATGTATATATATATATATATATATATATATATTTGTATTTTTGTGTATGTTTGCTTATGTATTTATATAGATAAGGCTACCGCATTGACATATAAATAAACTGTAATGAAAGTAAAATAAGAAGAAAACAAGAATATACCCGCCACTAGAAATGACCCTTTTTAGCAGGTGTCTAACGAGCTTTCGGACTCCTCCTACGCCACCACCTGAGTCAAACCCAGGTAGCGGGTAAGGGAGTGTCATTGTTCTCTAAATCTCTATATGTATGTTCGTACTTTTGCTTTCCTTATAAATTGTAAGAAAACCTCTCTCAATAAATCAGTCCTCTGAGAGTATCACGAAACTAGTCAGGACTCAAGTGTATATTCTGTATTTTCATTTTCCCTGTGGTTCTTCTGCATATATATTATATATATATATATATCTATATATATATATATATATATATATATGGAACTTGTATGATATTTGTATGTTACCATTTTTTTTCTTCTTAATACAGGAGTAATTACATATATTTTTTCTCATTGCAGGTTTCCAAAATGAAATTTTTATTGTTAGGAGTGATATTGTTCGCCTCAGACATTTTTCACGTGTGGGAAGAGCCCTAAAACTAAAAGTATAGATTTTAAATATGGCACTATAGTAGAGAGAACAGAAGGACGTTTTTATTACTGCAAGCAATATAATTATAAAAGTAAATAAGGCAAGCTATTTTTCTCCCAGAGAATGACGTCACTAGCTTAAAGAGTGACATTTCAATGTTTGCTGCTTCATTGAATGAGATGCATAAACGACATTTTCCTTTTAATACAGAGAGTTTGCTTGCACCGACACAATGCATAGCAGAAATGCTATCACAAGACTTGCAAATAAAACTTACGAGGCCGAATCTTTTGGCTTGTGACCTTCTGATGTGGACAGTAAGACACACTAACCTTGAAAGACGTAACCTGTTTTTTTTTGAGGCACTAAACATCCTTTGGATTTGTTGCAAGTTTAGGCTTAGCGATTTCAAATCGTCATAAAAATCAGTAATCAAAATAAGAAAATTGAGTTTTTAGAACATGAAAACGAACTAGTTTTATCAGAACTAAGGAATTAGTTAACATCAATTAATCAAATTATTAGTTTGGTGAACGAACATTCTAGTAATATCAGTCAGACTATGGAAGTACAAAACTTGTGGCAACGTTAACGTATTAAAATAAAAAATAGATCATATCCAAACTAAAATTGCATATTTCATTGAGAAATCAAAAGACTACGGGGAAGCTATTACGTTAGCAACTAAAGGTGTTTTATCACCACATCTGTTGCCAATAAAAGACTTAACGTTAATTTGGAGAACGGACAGGAGAAAATATGTTATGTTCCTTTGTTAGACGCCCATAGGTTAGATTTTTATTATAGCCCAATTACAGTAAGCGTTGAAATTACAGGATCATGATTACAGTTCCCTTTGATTCTTCAGATGCCTGGCAATCATACAAGATATCACCATTTCCAACTTTCATGACAAATAACTCAAGTCCAGTAATATCCAGTTTGAAAGTACAAGTATTGATTTCCCCTGATAAGGGAAACATATACGGTCATTAGAGACTTAGATAAATTAACTCATTGTTCAGAAGCAATGAATAATAAAGTATGTACAGCTGACTCCTTTGAATTCCTTCATATATCAATGGATTCATGCGAGTTAGGTATAGTGCTAAACGGTGCTCTCTCCCAACACACATGAAAATTGTCTGAAAAAACTTTATCCTTTTGACGATAATAAGTTCAATTGCAGTTTGAACAACGGCTCGTGGATACGATACGACAAGGCCGGCTTCAATGTATCATACCCGGACGGATCAACGTCCTATTCCCAGATCTTCGTTGCAGCAGATGGTTGCATTGGTACGTCCACCGAATTACACGGTCCAAGGAATTAACACTATCATCAGGGAACAGACCTACTCGCGAATTTCACGTGGACCACTACAATCCATCCTTACCTCTCCCATACAACACACGAGTGGCTAATCGGTTGATGAAATTAACCGAGAATGAC
>NC_090736.1:92369519-92372019 GCF_036898095.1 Palaemon carinicauda
CGGTTAATTTCATCAACCGATTAGCCACTCGTGTGTTTTATGGGAGAGGTAAGGATGGGATTGTAGTGGTCCACGTAAAATTCGGGAAGTAGGTCTGTTCCCTGATGATAGTGTTAATTCCTTGGACCGTGTAATTCATGGACATACCAATGCAACCATCTGCTGCAACGAAGATCTGGGAATAGGACGTGGATCCGTCCGGACATGATACATTGAAGCCGGCTTTGTCGTATCGTATCCACGAGCCGTTGTTCAAACTGCAATTGAACTTATTATCGTCAAAAGGATATAGTTTTTACAGACAATTTTCATATGTTTGGGAGAGAGCACCGTTTAGCACTATACCTAACTCGCATGAATCCATTGATATATGAAGGAATTCAAAGGAGTCAGCTGTACATACTTTATTATTCATTGCTTCTGAACAATGAGTTAATTTATCTAAGTCTCTAATGACCGTATATGTTTCCTTATCAGGGGAAAATCAATACATGTACTTTCAAACTGGATATTACTGGACTTGAGTTATTTGTCATGAAAGTTGGAAATGGTGATATCTTGTATGATTTCCAGGCATCTGCAGAATCAAAGGGAACTTTAATTATGATCCTGTAATTTACAACGCTTACTGTAATTGGGCTATAGTAAAAATCTAACCTATGGGCGTCTAACAAAGGAACATAAACTATTTTCTCCTGTCCGTTCTCCAAAATTAATGTTAAGTCTTTTATTGGCAACAGATGTGGTGATAAAAAAACTTTAGTTGCTAACGTAATATCTTCCCCGTAGTCTTTTGATTTCTCAATGAAATGTGCAATTTTAGTATGGATATGATCTATCTTTGAATTATAATACGTTAACGTTGCCAACAAGTTTTGTACTTCCATAGTCTGACTGATATTACTAGAAGGTTCGTTCACCAAACTCATAATTTGATTAATTGATGTTAACTGATTCCTTAGTTCTGATAAAACTAGTTTGTTTTCATGTTCTAAAAACTCAATTTTTCTTATTTTGATTACTGATATTTATGACGATTTGAAATCGCTAAGCCTAAACTTGCAACAGATCCAAAGATGTTTATTGCCTCAAAAATAAACAGGTTACGTCTTTCAAGGTTAGTGTGTCTTACTGTCCACATTAGAAGGTCACGAGCCAAAGATTCTGCCTCGTAAGTTTTATTTTGCAAGTCTTGTGATAGCATTTCTGCTATGCATTGTGTCGGTGCAAGCGAACTCTCTGTATTAAAAGGAAAATGTCGTTTATGCATCTCATTCAATGAAGCAGCAAACCTTGAAATGTCACTCTTTAAGCTAGTGACGTCATTCTCTGGGAGAAAAATAGCTTGGATATTTACTTCTATAATTATATTGCTTGCAGTAATAAAAACGTCTTCTGTTCTCTCTACTATAGTGCCATATTTAAAATCTATACTTTTAGTTTTTAGGGTTCTTCCCACACGTGAAAAATGTCTAAGCGAACAATATCACTCCTAACAATAAAAACTTCATTTTGGAAAAACTGCAATGAGAAAAATATATGTAATTACTCCTGTATTAAGAAGAAAAAAAATGTTAACATACAAATATCATACAAGTTCCATATATATATATATATATATATATATATATATAGTATATATATATATATATATATATATATATATATATATATATATATATATAAAATTTCCCTCACTTCCTTCTCGCTTATTTTAATTTCATATGTGAGCCAATGGTACAATTCTCTCATCAGTGGGTTGGGATACGTTTTGAACTCTAAATCTATTGGCCGTTAATGTTTCCAAAATGTGAAATGGGCCTTCAAACTTAGGTGTTAGTTTGTAATTGAGTCCTTTACGTACATTTACCTGTATGTATACATTATCACCCACGGTATATGTTTTAGTTGGCTTCGCTATTTTATCATGATTCCTTTTCATTATAATTTGTTGATTCTTCTAGATTCTTTCGAAGGATATAATAACAACTTTTGCTTGCATTTATAACTTCCTTTAAAGGATTTGATAAATTAGTTGTAGGCGTTAATACATGGAAAGGCGTTCTAACTGGGGTACCATACAATGCCTCGTGCTGCGACATTTTTAATTGATACATGATATGAGGGATTCAGAGTACTTAGTACTGCAGGTATTGCAATATCCCAGTTGGGGTCTGATCCCCCTAGTGCTAATCTTAATATGTTTTAAAACCTTCCTATTCGCTCTTTCTACTAGCCCATTCGACTCTGGGTGATAGATCATGGTACTGATTTTTTTTATGCTAAGGAATTCACACAATGAGTTAAGGAAATGATTATTAAATTCTCCACCCGAGTCTGAGATTATCATGTGTGGAATTCCATGTTTACAAATGTAACACTCGTAAAACTTCCTAGTGCATTCAATCGCAGTTTTAGTTTTAAGTGCTATCAGTTCTGTATATCGAGTCAAAGCATCAAATAATTACTAAGAGGTGCTTATATCCTCTGTCTGACTCGT
>NC_090736.1:92379519-92382019 GCF_036898095.1 Palaemon carinicauda
AATCTCTCTGGAAATTCGACAAATGTTGAGGTACGGAAGTTTTTATATATAGTGAAGACTGATGCAAGAACAACACGAGATTCTCTTAATTTTTTCATGTCTCACGCAGCTGCAGAATTAAGTGGTTGTATTGCAACTGCTCTACCGCAAACCAGCAGCATAAAGCAATCAATTAATAGAGTGAGTCAGGAAGAACAATGTAGATCAGCTGTTAATCATCGAAAAGAATAAAATCATCAAAAAAAGATATGAGAACATGCAAGGGCGAATCTTTCTTGATGTTCGATTCCGGAGAAGTAGAAGACAGAATGCTGGTATTTTCAACTCAGAAGAGTCTCAGTGTGCTTGCTTCATGCAAGCATAATTTTATGGATGGTACCTTCAAAACTGTGCCAGTTATTTTCGAGCAGCTTTAAATAATTCATGGAATGAAAATCGGTTATGTCTTACCTTTGGTTTATGCCTTATTACCGAATAAGAAAGAAGAAACACAGAAATTTGGGTAGAACTGTTAAAACAATAGCACCGACTTTAGATGTTGAGTCTGTAAACGCAGATTTTGAGCCCACTATAATAGAATCAGTTGAGGACGAATTGCCATCTAGTAATCATTACGGGTATTTTTGTCATTTATGTCAGTGTGTTTATAGAAAGGTTTATGAAATCGGCCTCAAGCAAAGGTATGACACTGATGCCGAGTTGTCGTTAAATATTCGCATGTTACTAGCCCTTGCCTTCGTTCCTGCAGATCGAGTCGTCGAAACTCTCAACGCACTAATGGATGAAAATATATATCCAGTCAAAGGTTTGCCTATAGTTAACAACTATGAAGATACCTGGATTGGGCGCCCTAACCGTAGGAATACGCGTCGTCCACCTAAATTTGAAATTGAAATGTAGTCCTGTTTTGAAAGGGTACAAGAAGATTTGCCCAAGACAAACAACATAATTGAAAGATGGCACCGCATATCTCTTCAACAAGTCTGGAAATTCTTAGCAGCAGTAAGAAGAGAACAAGCCCTGACTGAAATTAAGATCGAAAAGTTATTAGGTGGGATCAAGTGTAACACAAGGAAAAAGAAATATCAGAGGTCTGCAGAACGCTTGAAGTCGCTTACTAATAAATTTTTCGAGTATCAGAATGTGATCGATTATTTACATGCGATTTCATATCATTTCAGTCTGTAAACTTGCAGATATTTTGTTTAGATAACATCATTTAATTAAAATTACTTTATCAAGTTTTAATTAGAAATAGATTCATGATAATTTCATTGTGTCCTTTTCTCTATAACTTTTAATACTATTTTTTTTCTATTCTTATAAGAAAAACAAAATGAGTGTTTCCAAAATAATTATTATTTGAAAAACTTTTTATAGCTATCTTTTTTCGAAGAATTATTAATTCGAACAACTGTAATGTCGAACAATTGGTTATCGAATAATTGATATCGAACAACTGTTTTCGAATAATTGTTTTCGAATAATTGTCCGGATGCGTATATATATATATATATATATATATATATATATATATATATATATATATATATATATATATATATATATATATATATATATATATATATATATATATATATATATATATATATATATATATATATATATATATATATATATATATACATATATATATATATATATATATATATATATATATATATATATATATATATATATATATATATATATATATATATATATATATATATATATATATATATATATTCTTCTAGATTCTTTCGAAGGATATCATAACGACTTTTACTTGCATTTATAACTTCCTTAAGAGGATTTGATAAATTAGTTGTAGGCTTTAATACATGGAAAGGCATTCTAACTGGGGTACCATACAATGCCTCGTGTGGCGACATTCTAATTGATACATGATATGAGTGATTCAGAGTACTTAGTACCGCAGGTATTGCAATATCCCAGTTGGGGTCTGATCCCCCTAGTGTTAATATTAATATGTTTAAAACCTTCCTTTTCGTTCTTTCCACTAGCCCATTCAACTCTGTGTGATATATCATGGTATTTAACAGGGAAAGCAAATATCATAGCTGATGCATTATCATGCAACCCCGTGTCATCTTGTACGGAGCCATTAGCTGAATTAATAGATATATCAACATCCATGCCTATTGTTAAAACTGTATCTGAACAGGAAGATCTGGGCTGGAGAGCTGAAATATTATAGACTGAGCAAAGAAAAGATCAGAAATTAGAAAAAATCATAAATGCTTTGAAAGGAAATCCTAAGGAAAAGGAATATATAAGGTATAAGCAGCAGAATTATATAATCAAGGACAATATTCTGTGTGGATCCGTGACAAGGAAAACCCGGAATACATCATAGGTGACTAATGACCAGGTAGTGGTACTAATCTCACTTATATCCACTGTCCTAAATTGGTTGTATGCAAATCCATTGCATGGACACCCGGGGTTCTCCATAATGTCACAGAAAGCCAAATCA
>NC_090736.1:92387019-92389519 GCF_036898095.1 Palaemon carinicauda
ATATGTATGTATGTGCGTTTGTATATGTGTATAGGTATATATATATATATATATATATATATATATATATATATATATATATATATATATATATATATATATATATATATATATATATATATATATATATATATATATATATATATATATATATATATATATGTGTGTGTATGTGTATGTATATGTATGTGTATATATATATGTATGTGTATGTATATGTGTATGTATGTATATATATGTATGTATGTGTATGCATTGCTTATGTATTTATATAGATAAAGCTACCGTGTTTTCATATAAATAAACTGTACTGAGAGTCAAAAAACAAGAATTTACCCGCCACCTGTAATGACCCTTTTTCGCAGGTGTCTAATGAGCTTGGGGTCTCCGCCCACCTGACCCAAGCCTAGGTAGCTGGTAAGGGAGTGTCATTGTTCCCTAGATCTCTATATGTATGTTCGTACGTTTGCTTTCCCTATAAAATGTAAAGAAACCTCTCTCAATAAATCAGTCCTCTGAAAAAGTATCACGAAACTAGTCAGGACTTAAGCGTATATTTCGTATTTTCATTTTCCCTGTAGTTCCTCTGCATCTGAGCATCACGTTTTCCTGTAATTTTTACGCATATATATATATATATATATATATATATATATATATATATATATATATATATATATATATATATATATATATATATATATATATATATGTATATATATATATATATATATATATATATATATATATATATATATATATATATATATATATATATATATATATAAATATATGTATATAAAAAAAGAAAATATATATATATATATATATATATATATATATATAGTTGATAGATGGGTTCCTCTTGGGAATCGCAATTTAAGTAGGAATAAAATAGTCAATGCTGCTATCATCATCTTTATTCGGGAGCTTTCGACATAACTTATGTCATCTTCAGCCTATCTGCAATTATCATATGTAAAATTAATAAAATTAATAAAATCATCCTAAGTACATAGTTAGGAAGATACACTTTCATGAATTAATCAACTAGTTCTAAAATCAACCAATCAAGGAACATAAAACCTTAAAAAAACTTATTACACACAACTATATAAAAGACTTAATAACTAATATACCTAGTCACCCGCAGGAGATGATGACCACCCATCCAGACCAGCAACCCACAGACCACACGGATCAATGGGTCACCGGTAACTGAACAGGTAAGCCCTCATTCAAGCTGGGTTTTGTCTTAAAAATATATAAAGACTCCAAGATTCTCAGCTGGCTAACGTTACTATGTCTGTCCGTAATTTTGAAATTTTCAATAGAAATGGCATGACCAGATTTAAATGCATGGTCATAAATAGCGGAAATTGGTTTTTTACTTAACGGTATTTTGGTTCTTACCGATCTCCCCATGTGCTCCGAAATCCTACACTGAAGCTGTCTAGACGTGCTTCCAGTGTAGCACTCATTACAGAGTGCACATTGAAAAGTGTATATGACACCGGAACACAAGGGAGTAGGTAGACTCTCCTTATATTTAAACAGTGAGCCAACTGAGAACTTGTTAGTAAAAATTAATTTTAAATCTATGTGGGGATAACATTTCCCCACAACACTCATAACCTCTGTTCTTAGTCTCTCCGAAACATAACCATAGTACGGAAAGGAGACATATAACTTTTTCTTACTGACTGTTTGAATTGTTAAATTTTGACTGTAAACTTTATCTAAAAACTTCTTGACTTGATTATAATAGAGGTTCAGAGGGAACCCATTGGTAATAAAAAATGATTTTAGAAAATTTTCTTCCTCATGAAACCCCAGATAAGTTGAACATACATGATAACATCTATATAACAGTGTTTTTATCGAATTAATTTTGTAGATTTTTGGTTCGGAGCTTAAAAAATGAGTGCTTAGTCCGGTAAAAGTGTTTTTTCGAAATACTGAGGTCTCAAAGGTATTATGTTTCCGAGAGACCAAGACATCGAGAAAAGGCAAAGAATCATCCTGTTCATTTTCTTTCGTAAATCTTATGTTACGATGCTTTGTATTTAAATAATCTAAAAACTGGCTTATATGATCTAAATTTTTAAAAAGTAAAAATGTATCGTCTACATATCGACGGTACAAAAAAGGCTTAAAATCCACAGGACAATCATTCAACCATTTCCCTTCACAATAACATAAAAATATATTTGCCAAGGTTGGTCCACACGGCGATCCCATTGCTACTCCATCTACTTGCTCATATAACTTGTTATTAAACATGAATGTGGATGTAGTGGTAGCTAGTTCTAATAGTATCTTAAATTGTTTTTTACTGAAACCTTCGAAAATGTCCTCTGGGTTAGGGAAAAGCTGTTCAAGAATTATCTCCAGTGTTTCTTTTAAAGGAATGTTAGTGAACAAACTTTCAATGTCGAAGCTGCACATAACATAGTTATTTGCATCTCCGACAGAATTAATTCTGTCGGAGATGCAAATA
>NC_090736.1:92394519-92397019 GCF_036898095.1 Palaemon carinicauda
TATATATATATATATATATATGTATGTATTTATATATATATACATATAAATTTAAATATATATATATATATGTATGTATGTATGTATTTATATATATATATATATATATATACATACATATATATATAATTATATATATATATATATATATATAGATATATATATATATATATTTATATATAAATATATATATATACATATATATATATATACATATATATATATATATATATATTTATATATATAAATTTATCGTGATCATATATATATATATATATATATATCTGTATATATATATATATATATATATATTTATATATATTCTATATATATATATATATATATATCTATATATATAAAATATATATCAAATATTTAATATATAGAAAATATATGGTATATATATATATATATATGTATATATATATATATATATATACATATATATATACATATATATATATATATATAAATATATATATATATATATATACATATATACATATACATTTATATATATATATATATATATATGCACAAAAACACACACACACACACACACATATATATATATATATATATGTATATATATATATATATATATATGGGCACACATATATTCATACATATATATATATATATATATAAATATATATATACATATATATATATAATATATATATATATATATATATACAGTGTATATATATATATATATATATACAGTGTATATATATATATATATATATAAATATATATACATACATATATATATATATATATATATAGATACATATATATATATATATATATTTATTTATATATATATGTATATATATATATATATATATATATGATTCCTTTTCCTTAGCATTTATGATTTTTTCTAATTTCTGATCTTTTCTTTGCTCAGTCTATAATATTTCAGCTCTCCAGCCCGGATCTTCCTGTTCAGATACAGTTTTAACAATAGGCATGGATGTTGATATATCTATTAATTCAGCTAATGGCTCCGCACAAGATGACACAGGGTTGCATGATAATGCATCAGCTATGATATTTGCTTTCCCTGTTAAATACCAATGATATATCACACAGAGTTGAATGGGCTAGTGGAAAGAACGAAAAGGAAGGTTTTAAACATATTAATATTAACACTAGGGGGATCAGACCCCAACTGGGATATTGCAATACCTGCGGTACTAAGTACTCTGAATCACTCATATCATGTATCAATTAGAATGTCGCCACACGAGGCATTGTATGGTACCCCAGTTAGAATGCCTTTCCATGTATTAAAGCCTACAACTAATTTATCAAATCCTCTTAAGGAAGTTATAAATGCAAGTAAAAGTCGTTATGATATCCTTCGAAAGAATCTAGAAGAATATATATATATATATATATATATGTATATATATATATATATATACATACATATGTATATATATATATATATATATACGCATCCGGACAATTATTCGAAAACAATTATTCGAAAACAGTTGTTCGATATCAATTATTCGATAACCAATTGTTCGACATTACAGTTGTTCGAATTAATAATTCTTCGAAAAAAGATAGCTATAAAAAGTTTTTCAAATAATAATTATTTTGGAAACACTCATTTTGTTTTTCTTATAAGAATAGAAAAAAAATAGTATTAAAAGTTATAGAGAAAAGGACACAATGAAATTATCATAAATCTATTTCTAATTAAAACTTGATAAAGTAATTTCAATTAAATGATGTTATCTAAACAAAATATCTGTAAGTTTACAGACTGAAATGATATGAAATCGCATGTAAATAATCGATCACATTCTGATACTCGAAAAATTTATTAGTAAGCGACTTCAAGCGTTCTGCAGACCTCTGATATTTCTTTTTCCTTGTGTTACACTTGATCCCACCTAATAACTTTTCGATCTTAATTTCAGTCAGGGCTTGTTCTCTTCTTAGTGCTGCTAAGAATTTCCAGACTTGTTGAAGAGATACGCGGTGCCATCCTTCAATTATGTTGTTTGTCTTGGGCAAATCTTCTTGTACCCTTTCAAAACAGGACTACATTTCAATTTCAAATTTAGGTGGACGACGCGTATTCCTACGGTTAGGGCGCCCAATCCAGGTATCTTCATAGTAGTTAACTATAGGCAAAACTTTGACTGGATATATATTTTCATCCATTAGTGCGTTGAGAGTTTCGACGACTCGATCTGCAGGAACGAAGGCAAGGGCTAGTAACATGCGAATATTTAACGACAACTCGGCATCAGTGTCATACCTTTGCTTGAGGCCGATTTCATAAACCTTTCTATAAACACACTGACATAAATGACAAAAATACCCGTAATGATTACTAGATGGCAATTCGTCCTCAACTGATTCTATTATAGTGGGCTCAAAATCTGCGTTTACAGACTCAACATCTAAAGTCGGTGCTATTGTTTTAACAGTTCTACCCAAATTTCTGTGTTTCTTCTTTCTTATTCGGTAATAA
>NC_090736.1:92402019-92404915 GCF_036898095.1 Palaemon carinicauda
TATGCTTAATAGTAAGGTTGTACTCCAGGAGTACTAAACTCCATCTATATATATATATATATATATATATATATACATATATATATATATAAATATATATATATATATATATATATATATTTATATATATGTATATATATATATATATATATATATGTATATATATTTATATTTATATATATAAATTTATATATACATATATGTATGTATATAAATAAATATATATATATATATATATATATATATATATATATATGAATGTGTGTGTCTGTGTGTGTGTGTGTGTGTATGCGTAAAAATCACAGGAGAACGTGATGCTCAGATGCAGAAGTACCACAGGGAAAATGAAAATACGAAATATACGATTAGGTTCTGACTAGTTTCGTGATACTTCTTCAGAGGACTGTATTTTTGAGAGCGGTTTCTTTACATTTTATAGGGAAAGTAAACGTACGGCCATACATATAGAGGCGTACAAAAACCTGACATTCCCATACCAAATACCTGGGATGAGGTCAAGTGTTTACTGGGCGGAGATCCTACCTCATTAGACACCTGCTAAAAAGGGTCATTTCCGGTGAACGGTAAATTCTTGTTTTTGACTTTCAATACAGTTTATTTTTATGAATAACGGTAGCCTTATCTATATAAATACATAAGCAAAACTATATGTATATAAATATATAAAAAGACATATACATACGTGTACACATGCTGGTATACATATCCAGACACATAAATAGACTTACATATAAATGTTTTTTACACATGATTAACATGTACATATACATATATATATATATATATATATATATACACATATACATACATACATACACACATACATACATACATATACATGTACATATATACATATATACTCATACACACACACACACATATATATATATATATATATATACATATATATATATATATATATATATATGTATATATATATATATATATATATATTTATATACGTACACACACATATATATATATATATATATATGAATATATATATATATATATATATATATACATATACATATATATGCATACACATACATATACACATACACATATATACATATAAATACATACACATACATGCATATATGTATATATATATATATATATATATATATATTTATATATATATATATATATATATATATACATACATACATACATATACATACATATATACAAATATATTTACTGTACATATATCTATGCACATACAACATTATTACCATAAACATATAATCACCTATATATCAATACTAATATATAGTGCCAATGTACTTATGCATACTATATAAAATAATTGTACCCTTTAATAAATGGTAGCTTATGTCTAAATATAAGTTTCACAGCTACGTTAATTATTCACAATACATTCAGTTTTAAATTAAGTGCTTAATCTTTTTTTTATATAGCTTACAAATCTTTTTACATATAAAGGCGTCGAGTTTATACTTTCCATGTTCAATATTCAAGTTGTTTTCAAAGGTTTCTTTTATGAAACTGGACTCTATGATGTTTCTTTTAATTAAGTTATTTGAATGAACCAATTTCTCTGTACCTGACAAATTAATAGTGTGATTTTCTCTAACATGAGCAACGAGTGCATTATTATCTTGAGCATATCAGCCCAGGTAGATGGTATTAGAGTGTTGCTTAATTCAAAGGGGCCGCAAGTAAACTTCCTTACGTCTTTATTTTCACCAGATTACCGAAGTACATCAAAACATCAGATTGGCAAACAAAGAAAATAACCAAGAACAATCGTAAACAAAAGAGGGTATAAAGAACGTTGGAAACGTCAATGATGAATTTATTATACAATATATATATTTTTAAACAAAAACTCAACAAAGCTGTTCATGTAAACAAATTAGAAAATTACTTGGAAAACACACTAATTTCATTTACGCAGTTATACAAATAATAAAGAGAAATCCTTCCAAGACACAGACGGAAAATATCCTACCACTGAAAACATTTGGAAGAGAGAAGGGTACTAGTAAGAGGTATAGAGGCACAAAAGATTCATTTACTATCACCCACTTTCATCATCTCACAAGAACTTGTCAATATAGAAAAGAAACAAGAAAGTTTGGAGCCTACTTAAATTTATATATTCCCTACCTACCTAAACACCTTTCGTGACAGAAATACACACAGAAAACATTTGGAAGAGAGAAGGATACTAGTAAGAAGTATAGTGGCACAAAAGATTCATTTACTATCACCCACTTTCATCATCTCATCATCTCACAAGAACTTGTCAATATAGAGAAAGCAACAAGAAAGTTTAGAGCCTACTTAAATATATATATATATATATATATATATATTCCCTACCTACTTAAACCCCTTTAGTGACAAATACACACACACATACACACACAAACACACACACACACACACACACACATATATATATATATATATATATATATGTATATATATATATATATATATACAAAAACACATTATATTAACGAAATTCCGCCCTTCGATGGTACTCAAAAAGTTATAATCTTAGAGTCAACTTGATATGTAAAATGGCACAAGGAATGCGCTGACAAGCCTTAATAGTACCTTTCTCGAGACCTCACAGGGTCAAAAACGCTACTGATCTATCGCCGACCCCTGGAGTCACTCACCAGCATGATACCGCCCTCTTAAAATGAAGGGACACAACTCCCAGCACAACACAACCCTATTCACTTAGGGATACGCAGTGGCACCAAACTGTACCTATATTTCAGGCCTTCCTGGGCCAAACGCTAGCGAACTCTGGTCGTCCATATTAGCACCAAATGCTGCTGTTGCTGAAGTATTGATCCTGGATTGCGGTTGTCACACCGCTGATGAGCACAAG